>NW_024532795.1:0-114176 GCF_016097555.1 Gigantopelta aegis
GACGCCAGAGGAGGAGAAGAAGGAAGGGAAGAAGAAGGTTTGGAAACAGTGTATAAAATCATCTATTTAATATCAGCCATCCTTTAAAATCAAATTAGGATTGAGGTAGGTAACTAATAAAGTAAAAATATGATATAGATTAGGGAGGAGCTAGGACATGGATATTTTGGACTGTAAAGGCGGAAGGGCTATGAATGGCGTTTAAAGAGCGGTGAAAATGTTAAAGGGGTGTTCAAAAAGAAAAGCAAGTTTCCAAAGAGGCAGCCATTATGGGAAATTCGATCACCTAAATGTTAAGTTAATGGAGTTGTATTGACCTGCCAAAGAAGAAAACTTAATTAATAATGTGTTTGTAACATTAAATTGAGCCAAACAATTGTTATAGACAATAATATTTACCTTTAGGTCTGATAGGCGGAATTGAGCCAAATTTGCCTTAAGCATTGTGACTTAAAAAACAAGTTAGAAATTCTTCTTAAAGGGATAAGTGACCTTTGTTTGCGGCAGATCGGTCCCAACTTGCCAGATTGCAATGGAGACAACAATTCCTACAATATAGATTAATGTTGAGGAAGGTTTATTTACCCAGGAAGTTTGTACACAGATTGGCGCAGAAAAATTTTTAGAAGCTTTAACAGAAAGTAAGTAGTCAACTTGGAAATAATTTGCTGTTAAAATACTGAAATACCAATTAATAATTTCAGAAAAATTGCTTTGCTAGATTGGTGTTGGTTGGCAAGGAATATCTTAATATTATTAGTAAGAAAAAATGGCCTTACCATTGAAAGGAGGTCCAGAGGTTAGCTAGCATGGTGAATAATAGTTTTAAATTTAAAAATTATTAAAATAGGATTAGGTGACAAAAGTATCAATGCTAGGAGTGGGAGTTATGGGTGGATTAGAGATAGGAGGAGGAAAAAAACCATTTGAAGAATTAGGGACCAATTGGAAGAACAATAAAAGAATAATCTCATTTTTTAAAAAGTGTTTTACAGGAATACAATCTTATTAGTCAAGGTGAACATCTATACATCCTCATATGGACTAAACCAATACAGATTGATGTTAACGGGCGGTAAAAACGATGCCCTTTTTACCATTTTTGTAGTAATAACACAGTGACATTCCAATCAAATCAAACGACCTTCATTTAAACTATACAAAGGAGTGCATCCTTAATATGCTTACAATTAAAACCAACAAGACTGGACAGAGAGTATTTTTATTTTGGAGATCCATCAACAGTGTTAAAGATTTCACAAAAGAAGTTCAGTATCCACTGTGGTCATGATGTTGTCTGTTTTAAATTTAAATGAACATTTTTGAATGTTTTTGAAATTCAAAATATTTTATTTGAATTTGTGTTGTGAAAGTTTGCTAACATATATAGCAACGACAACATGTTGTTTCCATGAGTTTAACACATGCCTCAAGAATAACAAATTAGGTGTAAATTACACACATCACACCTAAGCTATTTAGTCAAAGTTGTAAGTCCAGTCCCTCAAACTTATTCAACAGATGATTGACTAAAATGAAGTTATCTCACTTACCGTCCTGTGATATTGTGTCTTATGTATAGACTTCATGCTATTCAATAGTTCGCTATTATGATGGAGATGTTGTTGAGAATTATAGTACTAGCTGCAGTGTAATAGGAGGTTAGTGTAGTTCCTGACAATTTTACCAAATATTGGAGAGCTCTGTTCAAAGTGACTCTTGTCCACAGTATTGTAAAATGCAGTGAAAGTAGAAAGATCAATTTATCAAGTTTAAAATGTTCAGGTAAATAAATCATACATTATTTTATGCTACACATACAATTACAGATACATTATGTGATACTGAGGTTGGCTTTCACTTTTTTTGAAATTCCAAGGAAAAAAAGTACGATTTCCACTCAAATGATTTTAACAGACAAAGTTTTTTAATTGTACTGGAAAAGTATATGGTTGGAAATGGCGACAAGATGGCATTGCTAATTCAACTGTCTTCAAATTACAAGTATGGAGAAGGATAACCAATCAGTTTCATTTGATAGGATCCACCCTAATATATCCAACCTGAACCAGTGATTATCAGTCAAAGGATATGAAGAGTCAGAGTCCACATACCTGTCAGAGACTTATGAATAACTTACTCAGCCAGGAGATTTCTTAGGAATTGATTCTATGGATAGATTTTCTAATATTGCAGTACTAGCTAATGAAGTGACTTTCTGAAGACCTGGATTCCTCAAAAGCCTATGGGTACAGAGGCCAATAGGAAGTGTACTAGAAGTTAGCAACAGTAAACGCTACTTTGATCATGCTGCGGCTAACTTTGCAGCACTTTTTACAGAAGGTAAATACACATAAAAAAACCTATATATCATATTTTTTTCTTTTATTTAGGAACCCATACTCAAATGGCTCTGGTAGAGTGCATCATTTTATCATCAGCTGTCATCACATCATCCTTGGCTAATAATCTTCCCTCAAGTGGGACTTTCAGCAGACTAAAACATACCCCCTTCAAGAAGTGATCAAACCAATATAGATAGTCATTCTACAACAGGTATTACTACATGATACAATGTTTCTCTGACCAGTGACATAGTTTTTTCACCAACAATAGATCTATTATCATACAGACATCACTATCTCAATTACTATCAGCTTCGCAGCATCAACATTTCAAATATTCTCTTCTGTCACACACTTCAATATCTCAACTTCTTTTTCCCTCTTCAAGTACCCATCAACACCAATCTTTTAACATTACAACAATGACCATTATTGGAGCACATTTTATTCTTACAATGCTTTATTGTGTTCATATTATCAATAGTTATTATGATACATAAGGCAGAAAAGAAAAGAGAAGACAAGAAGTCGGGGTGTTGTCAAACAGTACTAGAACTGAACAATATCCCATGAAGTACCATATGATAACAATGATACACTTAATGTTTATCAACCAAATAAAAGACAAGAAACAACAAGATTCTATCATGAACTTGAGGTTAGCATTTAACAATACTTTGTATAATTATATTATATTATTATTAGCCTTCCTCTCAATCACACAGACTACTGAGGATTTTGTAGTTGTTCCTACAATGGTAAGACTACTATAGATTAATAATCTTAATAATGTCAATGAGATATTAATAGAATCAACGTCAACCACTATCACACCAATATACCAACATAACTACACACACAAAATGACAAGTTTACAGTAAGAAAATCTTATAATTTATTTTAACTTTACTGGTTTACTTTCTCTTAGTTTGATAGTAACCAATTCTTTGTTAATGAGTCCATCTTTTGCAAACCTGCTCAAAATGAAGGAACAGCTTTACTGTCAATTAGCTGAGAAAAGATACAGAGAAATACCACTGCAAAATATTATGTAAATTATTGACAAATTAGTACCTATAGTATGGTTGCTGGTTTATAAGTGTGCTAATAGAATATGATACTTTATAATTGATACTATAATATAACAGTATTGAAGCTGTCTTTCTTTTGTAGAGTTACTGGTGTATTGGGATTGGTAATTTGGTGTGTGGTTTATAAGGAAACTGGTCTACTTCAGAGGGTAGAGTAGCTGTGGCTATGAAAACATTAAAAGGAGAAGCTGGTTATGATGAGAAGATTAGTTCCTTCAAGAGGCAGCTATCATGGGTCAATCAATCAAGCCTATAATTATTAGATTGCATGGAGTCATCACTGTAGGAAAACCAGTAAGTTGTATATTAATTAAGGTGTGTGATAAGTGACATCAGCCATGTTATTACAGTTAACAATGGTACTAAGTTATGGAAAATGGAGATTTAAAGAATTACCTTGTCTCATCAGAGAAGGGGTAACCTTTAATGTACAACTTACTATTAATGATTGATGCCTCTAGGAGCTCTACTATAGAAACACAGCCACTTTTTATGAAGTTTTCCATTGAAATTGCCTCTGGTATGAAATATCTGGCCAATAAATCTTTCATTCATTGTGATTTGGCTGCCAGAAATGTGGTACTAGATAACACATTTACATGCAAAGTAAGTTAACAAAAGTGATGCCATTTTGTTAAGCGAGTGTACATACATTCAGATTGGAGATTTTGGAATGGCAAGAGATTTGTTAGGAAAAGATAATTACATCTCTAGCAATCACTTTTTGATTCCTGTGAGATGGACTGCAGTTGAAGTAAGTATTAAATACTAGTACAGGTTTTAGCTATATTATGTCTACACAGGCTCTCCTGACATATCAATTCTCTTGGCCAGTGATGTATGGAGTTATGGAGTAGTTTTGTATGAAATATGGAGCACTGGAAGAGAAACCATTCGAGGAATTAACAAATGTAGAGGTAATTAGAGCCATGCTAAGTAAAACAATAATATACAAAGGAAGGATTTGGGTTAAAGTTAGAGATTATTTTGCAATAATTAGAGTGTAGTAAAATTACTGTGACTCTATTGCAGGTAGTTGATCATGTTAGAAGTGGTCATAGAATGACCATACCACCTGGAAGCTGTCCTGACACAATAAAGAAGATAATGACACAATGCGGTAAGTAGTTTCGTGTAAATTTTGTACTTATGGTTGGTTTATCATTTTAGGTGACAACTCCTTCTAGACGACCTAGTTTTACTAATATACTCAAATTTATTGGAACAAAACAGTTTCTACTGCACTGTATTCCTCTCATCTGTTGAAGATGAGAGCAATCATCATTATGCTATACTCTCTTCTTCCCCTCCACATTATTTTTGTATTCAAAATCCTTTAGAAGAACAAACCAACACCCACTCACAATAGTATTAGCTGACGTCTCTACATCCTCTGGCAGCATTGTACTATGTTCCCTAATTAACCCTATCTCCTTTATTGAAGAGTATCATTAGTAATATTTGCATAAAGTGGACATCAAATACAGTCATTTTAGTTGAGTGAGTTTAATATTCTCTGATTGAAATAGAACTTCTGATAATTAATATGCAACATCAAGAGAGAGAGAGAGAGATAGAGAGAGAAGAGAGTGAGCTTCAAATTGTAAGCGATAAAAGATTCCATCTAGGAAGATATTTTGACAGAGTGGTTTGGGTTAGAACAGAATTGACAGTCAAAAAATACTGAAGGTCACTGGGTAAATTGAAGGAGATTTGAGTAAAAGAGGGATGATCCTGCAATAAAAGTAATTGAAAGTTTTGTCGAAAGAGGTTTTCTTACTTGAACAATTTTGTACTTTTCAACAAGGAGTGAATTGTTGCTCATGTGTAATGCCTTCTACATTCCCCAAGAACTTTGATAAAAAGTCAGTATGGAAGGCAATAAAATCAACTTCAGCCATTTTGAAAATACAATGAGTAATGTCTTCTTGTAGAAGATCGTGTGATTGACGAGTGAGAACTTGCATGAGAAGATGAAGAAAGGGTCACACATATTGCAGCGGAAGTAATAGTAGATAGATAGATAGATTAGATAACAGAGAGAGAATTTATTCAATATAGTGAGAATTAAACTACCTTGGAAAATAGCTTGTGTTTTTCATTAAGATTTTCGAGAGCCTCCAAATTTTTGTCTGAAAATGTTAATATCAGATTGAAGAAACGACTGACCAAATGCCTAAACATATTAATCAAATTAAATGGAGCAGTCCTGTGTCATTTATTAGCACCTCCATTTTGCAGAGAAGTCCTCCTTGTGGTGCAATGTTAGATCTTTATCAATCACTATCTTTGTCTGTATTAATAGATACATTACTAGGAAAGAAATATCTACATATAATAATAATAAATAATAATAATAAATATTTCATAATAACCTCCAATTATTCAGCAAGAGCTGATACAACAGATCATAAAGAGCTAATTTGACTTCTGGCAATTCTCTATCTACAGAACAAATAGAGCCAGTAATATATTCTATAATTATATTGTTGTGATACTTACAGTAGCTACAATAGGATAAATTTGTTTCATTGCAAAAGTAATAATATTAGGAAGAAATGCCTTCTCATTGACACTGTAATTTTGGACTAGTAAACGTAACAAGTTCAGAAATCTGTGAAATTGATTTTTAAAAAAACATTTAAATAATTCATCATTTGAAACTTTACTTTTCAATAACTCTCTCATTACCAACACTATCCTCTTCTAACATCGATTGTTCTAGGTGTTCTCTAGATATTGAGACAATACTGATATTATATTTATTATATCTATTACTTTGTGAGTAAATGTCATAAATGTCTGTGTTGTACGTTCTGTAAGTGGCTGGACCCACTGAGCTAACAGTCCATGAAATAGAGTGTAAAAGAAACCCATTAAACACTCCAAACATCTTTAGAAGAAAGAAATAGTCAAGTAGAATTCACAGGATATTATAATGTCTGTTCATACAACAACTATCCTATCTGATAAGATTATATAACTATTCATTCATTTACCAGGTTCATTTAGATAGATGTGAAAGAGTGGTGTGATGTTCTCTACAAATGTACTGATGCTACGATAAAGAATGTTTTTTGATCGTTTCCTCTCATAACTGACAGACACAATCACCTCTTGAAGTAGAGAAAGAGTACGTTTTGCTTCAGGTTTAGCTGCAAAAAAAACACAACAACAGTTGATTATGAAAACATCATACCAAAACCTTCTTGAAAATATTGAGGATTTTGGTTCCATCCTGGTGTACTGAGATACTGTTGGAACCTCATTGTAGCACCTGATATTACTTCACACAAATCTCTATAACGTACTTCCCGTTCTAAAAGAAAACTAATATAATAACTAGTACTTAATATATGGCTCCTTCTTCACCTGATCTTCATCAGTTACATTGGGCCAAGGGAGAATCAGCATACCAACCATGCTTCATGTATCATGGTGTTGACCTTATATGGTAGTTGATGGAGTTGACCTCGAGAGGCACGAAGGAGGAGATCACGAATGAGAGGAAGTTGAGACAGGAAATGAGGTCGTATTGTAAATGCCAGTGAGATAAGAAGACGACAAGCGGCTAAAGCAATCTTTTTCGGGTACTTCATGAGAAATAACAGGAACAGAGACTTCATACAAATGCCGAGAGAAGATACTGGAAGACATCATAGCGCTTTTCTTGTCTCAATATTGCCAGATAGAACTTTGATAGCCAATGCTGATAGGCTTGGAGTGTACTAATGCTTGAGCATGTCTACAGAGAACAAGACAGTATCATTTAATACTATTTCTGTCTCACAATTCAATAAAATCATGTTCCAATACTAAAGGAACTGGGAGTATCAATGTTAAAGAGAAGGTTTCAGAAACTGAATCGTGCTATCATAATAAAACCTAAATGAATCAAAAAAGACTCAACAATATCCTGACAGTATCCTAATAATATCCTAACATACTGATTCATAAGTTGTTGAGCTTCAGACAGTCTCTCAGTAAAGTGATCACATGAAAAATGTTCCGCTAAACGACCCAAGCTTGAAGAACTGAAGTGAGGTCCTTTAATGTAGCATGTAAAACTCACATTGTGTCTCTTGAGAGACTATTAAAACACGATCTATAAAATATAATAATACTGGAAGCAAGACAATGGTGATAATAAATGGTCCATATAATTACAAAGTTATTATCTCAGGATTTAGTCCTTTGATAGTTAGATAGGATTACTTACTTTTTCCTCGATGTGAGATTAGCTGTGAGAGACTGAGATAAACTTGAGAATACTGGTTTAAGAGAGGAACCTAGAGACATGTAATTATATCACATGATAGTCATGTGACTGGACTCACAATCATTTGAAATGATTCTGTTGGAAATAGTTTCTGCTACTTTCCCTACAAATTCTAAACGATTTCCGAAGAAAGCTTGTGCCATTCGGTTTCATTCTGTAAATAGCATGGTCACATGATAGTCACATGATTGTCATGTAGTCTTACATCATCAATGGTATCATCATCAACTTCTCTCAACTCATCCATATTAAAATGTAGTTGGATTTTCTCTAAAACGCTACTAGTCATGCCTACAAGAATATCTTTATACCTAGAGAGAGAGAGAGAGGAAGGAGGGGGAGGGAGGGAGAAAAAGAGATTCACAACCCAGAAACATATCAGATGTACCTTCGTAATGTTTACTTGAGTGAGGAGAGAGATCAGTTTTCCATTGTCTTCAGCCATCATTATCAAATGGTCCAAAAATGCTCCCCATGTATCCAGACACACACAAAAACTATCAACCTCTGGTTGCATACAATGTATAACGATAAAACAGAGCTAAGAACTCAAGTACTGGAAAGTGTGGATTAAATTCAACTCGTTTGAGATGAGAAGAGACAACCAATAGAAAAAATCTGCACATTTAGCAAGATACCTACAAGAGATAAACATATAACTCACAGTGCACATGACATAATAACCTTTCATCAAGTCGTAATAAAACGTTCTTTTTCTACCAATACTATCAGTTCTAGTCAACTTTTGCAAGAGAGTGAACGACTGATCAAATAATTTCATCAAAAAACACATCAAATTCTCTTGGGATACAATTCTTGACTAGTAACTCATTGACACAGTCCATAGCTAACGATCCTAACTCATTGTAATAATCTGAAGCAACTTCATTGCTATAGCAACCCAAACAAGCATAACGAAATATGGTTTCAAGAATAGCAGGTGTAATACAGTAGAAAGAGGAATCCAACTGAAGAGATGATTAAGACAATGTAGACTTGTTCACAGATTTCTGGAGCTAGTTCCAATGAATAAGCAGATGAGAGAGGGGATGCTTTTATTGAGCTAGGTGAGGAATGTGGCTTAATAGCAGTGTCTAAAATTTGTACAAGAGTGTTCAAATAATAGGAGACTGTTCCATCATTAGAGAGAGGAGTTCATCTCGACGAGTAGATAAGATTAGAGCCATTTTGGTGTGGCTAATTCTTCAGAGGTTGTCTTTAACAACAAAAGTCCAAGTAACATGTACTATTTTGAGTTGTAAGCTAAAAATAAGATCAAATACATTGATAACTCAGATTAGTATGTAGTTATTAAGCTCCACCTACTTGTATTATATGATTAATAAAGTCAGGATAATGATGAGGCCCAATCTGTTCGTCCAATCAGAACAACCACATGTATAACTTTGTTACGTATAAATGGCAACAAAGTAGAGAAATTCTGTATTAGAAAATCAATTAAAAATTGTCGTAGCTCAAGTTTGTGAGTAAGTGAAAATAATGACCACCTGTAGACAATAATAGTCTAGTGAGTGAAAGAGAGAGAGAGAGAGAGAGAGAGAGAGAGGAGAGAGAGGAAGAGAGAGAGAAAGAGAGAGAGAGAGAGAGAGAGAGAGAGAGAGAAGAATCAAATGACATTAAAGAAGACATGTAGACTTACCTCCATAACATGTAGAGCATACATTAATGTGTACTGATTGGTAGAATGTTTAGAAAAATAAACACAATATTGCCATACATCTTCTTGTTTACTGAATGCATCCACATTTTATCTACAAGTAAGTTAGAGAGAAATATGATCACAATATGTACAAGGCCTTACTAATATCAAGTCGTTCTTCATTAGAACAATCTGGTGAAAAATGTCTCTCAAGTAGACTCTCTAACTCCTTCAAAGTTTGAGCTTCAGTCTAAATATAAGAGACAGAATTAAATACAGTATAATTTGTATATGATGACCATTCTGAACCAAGATAGTTCAGCCCTCAATCTTCCACGATTATCAGAGGGTTAAAAACACGACCGTCTCCAATAGTAATTATTGCTAATAAAAATTAATGATTAATTATTATTACTGTTAATTTTTAATTACTAAAAAAAGAGGGGATATTTCTCACTACTATATCGTTACTTTAGATAACATTAATTACATATAATCATTGTCATTAACTACTGATAATTGTTCATATGCAATATTATCTTGTGTTGGTACTAGTTCAACTAATGTGACTTGATGTTCTCTTCATTCTCATACTCAGTATTATCATCATCAGTTTTAATGGGGGAGGTAATATAGGAAGGATTTACTGCAGTAGGTGGATCACTCTTCACTGCTACAGTCTGTAAAGAAAATAGTTTTATATAACATGATGTCATAGAAGACTTACTGAATGAGGTGATGTACTATGTGTGAGAATATCATCATATTCCTCCTCAACATTATTGGTAACTATTTCAGTTGTAATATCATTTAGTATAAAGTACTATTAATAACTAACCATTATATTGTTTTTCTATATCTTATTATAACTATTATAAATACAGTACTAACTACTACTAATATAATAGTTAGTAGAAACTACTAGCACAACAAGAGGTAGACCATGTATAGTACAAGAATTAATGATGTGTTATCAAGTACTGTAGGAATTATTGGAGTAGAAGACGTAGTGAATATTTTTATAGTAGAATATGAGATTGTAATATCATTGTTATCAATTAATTTTTAACAAATATATTAAGTTGATTTGAACACAACTCTGACATAATTAATAAAACAATGAGTTTTAATACTAAGTTACTTACTGTTACTCATTGATAGTAATGTACTGGTAAATGTTTGTGTTAATGACAGAAGGAGAGATCATTTTGAGAAGATGACCACAGATGATAGCTGTGGATGACATCGATATGATGGTAGAGATATTTTGAGAGGAAGAGACATGTGTGATATCTTCAGATAAAACAGAGACAGATGATGTATTAACAATGGTATTAGAAGACGATGGAGAAGGTTCACTATCAGTAGTTTGTAGTTGATGATATGAAGACTATTGTTGATGTAGAGGATGATGATATAACTATAAAAGTATATTAATAACTTATTATAACTTGTAAAAATATAACTTACTAATTTCAACAGTAACAAGAGGAAAGTATTGATTCTTTCTGTCATTGGAATTAACAGGAAAATTAGTTAGTATGTCATTAGCAGTTATTTTTGTTCATAATATTCAGGAGCATTTGAGCCTTGATCAATAAATAAAGGCAATAATCTTGTACGTAGATTACCACTGTTAGGGATAATTCTCATTCCTAATATATCACCAGGTAATACTGTGATAGGTCGAGTGGGAACATATTGATATAATGAGGAACCTAATGATGTCACTTCTCTTATTAAAGAACCAATATGATTTATTCTGTTATAAACATTATTGCTATTTTTTCTCCATATTTCCATTAATGGATAGTATCGTAATTGTACTAAAGTTGTCTCTTCACGGGCAGCAATTATAACTTTAGATATTTCAGTCTCACAAGTAAAATTCATAGAAAAAACAAACAACAGAAAACCAGCTCTTTCATGGTAGCACCATCTATATTATCATTTATGAATGATTGAGTAGGAAACCCTTCACTACATTGAGCTTGAACAGTAACTATGGACAAATATAAAGTGTTGTCTATGTCAGTATCTCTTAAGTTAGAAACTAACCTGATGAACAATATAGTAAGTAGACAAGACATAGGTAGACAAAATGGAGTAGAGAGAACATTGTTTTCTTTATTCTAAGAGAATCCTAGTAAGTTAAAAAGGAAGTTAGGCCTTACAAAGTAACACTTGATAATTTCACCACCTAACAATTATAGATAGTCATGTAGTCGTGTCTTTAGTTATGTGGTGATGGACTGTCTCATCAATTTTTTCATATTAAAAAAATAATAAATTTAATGTCTGTTAGGTGCTTCATAAAATACAAAGCAGTATCATCCAGTCATTGTAAAGCTCTGAAGAATAAATACTAACAATGTCACCTATTAAAATGAAAAAAAAAAGAGTAAAAGAGTACTGTGAGTAACAACAAGTTGTAGTAAGTTGTAGATAGTTTACCTTCTCTCTGAAATAAAGAGAGTAATCAGATTTAGAATCATCTTGACATATACTTCATCTTCAGATTCAGTATCATTAGATACTGGTGTCCACTTTATGATACTTAACAAAAGATGGACCACCCACTATAAATGAGATCATTTACTTGTCAAGTGTAGTACTCTCACCTCGACATGATTTTATTCTTTTGTACTTCAAGAGCCAGTCTAATTCCTTCAAAGTTTGAACTTCAGTCTAAATGTGTATAAGAAAAAGAGACAGAAATTAAATACAGTATGATTTGTATATGACTGATCATTCTAAACTGAGATAGTTCAGTCCCTCAATCTTCACGATTGTCAGAGGGTTAATAATATGATCCATCTGATATTATTAATTTATTAATTACTTATCATACAAGGACAGAGGGAATATTTCTCACTATTATATCAGAAAACATATAATGTCACTAATTAAATATAGTCATCATCATCAACTACTGTTAATTGTATATATGCAATATTAGGTGTGTTGGTACTACTTTCAACTAGTTCAAAATCATCATATTCCTCCTCAACATAATGGTAACTATTTCTTTATTTGATATGTTGTGGACTCAGTAATATCATCATCAGTTTTATGGAGGGGGTAGTAAGTGGATCACTCTTCACTGCTACAGTCTGTAAAAAAATAGTTTTATATAACAATGATGTCATAGAAGACTTACTGAATGAGTTGATGTACTATATGTAAGAATATCATCATATTCCTCCTCAACATTATTGGAACTATTTCAGTAGTAATATCATTTAGTATAAAGTTACTATTAATAACTAACCATTATATTGTTTCTATATCTTATTATAACTATTATAAATACAGTACTAACTACTACTAATATAATAGTTAGTAGAACTACTAGCAAAACAAGAGGTAGACCAATGTATAGTACAAGAATTAATGACGTGTTATCAAGTACTGTAGGATTGTTGGAATAGAAGACGTAGTGAATATTTCTATAGAGATATGAGATTGTAATATAATTGTTCATTTTAACAAATATATTAAGTTTGATTTGAACACAACTCTGACATAGCTAATAAAAACAATGAGTTTTAATACTAAGTTTACTTACTGTCACTCATTGATAGTAATGTACTGGTAAATGTTTGTGTTATAATGACAGAAGGAGAGATATTTTGAGAAGTATGACACAGACATGATAGCTGTGGATGACATTGATATGATGGTATAATATTTTGAGAGGAAGAGACAGACATGGTAGGTATGGATGACATTGATGTGATGGGTTTACCAGTCATTACTAAAATAGTTAAACTAGATGTTATTGTTGTAGAGATATCTTGAGATGACACAGAGACTGATGGTGTATTAACAATGGTATTAGAAGATGATGGAGAAGGTTCAATATCAGTAGTTGTAGTTGATGGTATATGAAGCTATTGTTGATGTAGAGGAGGATGATATAACTATAAAATTATATTAATAACTTATTATAACTTTGTAAAAATATAACTTACTAATTTCAACAGTAACAAGAGGAAGTATTGATTCTTCTGTCACTAGGATTAACAAATATATCAATTAACATAGTACTAGCAGCTATTTCTCGTTCAAATATTCAGGAGCATTTGAGCTTGATCAATAAAAAAAGGTAAACATCTTGTACGAGGATTACCACTACTAGGGATAATTCTCATTCCAAATATATCACCAGGTAATAGTGCAACAGTTTGATTAGGAGTTATATGATATATTGAGGAATTTAGTGATGTCACTTCTCCTTCTACAGAACCAATATGATTTACTCTGTTATAAAGTCCAGTATTATTTTGTCTCCATGTTTCCATTAATGGATATTCTAGTGTTTGTGGTGTAGACATATTATAATTTTCAAGGGCAGCAATTTAAAAAAACTTTAGATATTTCAGCCTCACAAGTAAAAATCAATAGAAAAAAAAACAGCTGAAAGACCTTCTCTTTCAGTGGCACATCTATATTTCATTTATGAATGATTGAGTAGGAAACCCTTCACTACATTGAGCTTGAAACAGTAACTATGGAGAGATAATATAAAGTGTTGTCTATGTCAGTATCTCTTAAGTTAGACTACTAACCTGATGAACAACAATATAGTAAGTAGACAAGACATAGGTAGACAAAATGGAGTAGAGAGAACATTGTTTTACCTTATTCTAAGAGAATCCTAGTAAATTATAATGATGTAATATAGGAATTTATAACATAAACAAGATACAATGGTATTAACTTTATATAGTAACATTTGACAATCCCATCATTTATATAAATATATCCTAATATTATACATTGTCATGTAGTCATGTGTTAAATATGTTGTGATGGACTGTTTTATTGATTTTTTTCATATTAAAATAAATTAATAATTTAATGTCTGTTAGGTGCTTCATAAAATGCAAAAGCAGATATCAATCCAGTCATTGTAAAGCTCTGAAGAATAAATACAATACTAACAATGTCACCTATAAATGAAAAAAAGAGTAAAAGAGTACTGTGAGTAACAGCAAGTGTGTAGTAAGTTGTAGATAGTTTACCTTCTCTCTGAAATAAAGAGAGTAATCAGATTTAGAATCATCTTTGACATATACTTCATCTTCAGATTCAGTATCATTAGATACTGGTTGTCCAACTTTATGATACTTAACAGAAGATGGACCACCCACTATAAATGAGATCATTTACTTTTTCAAGTGTAGTACACTCACCTCGACATGATTTTATTCTATTTGTACTTCAGAGCCAGTCCAAAGAAGAGATTACATAAAATGGACATACATAATAACCCTACCATCCATACTAAAGCAACTTTATGTGAATGATGGAGTAACCAAATACCCAGGAAAAGGAAACATCTAGATAAAACAATATTAAAATTAAAGGCATTAATTTATAAACAATTAATAACTCACATCCAAGCAGAATGATACAGATAGCATTGATACGATGATATATTTCAAACATTCTCCGACTAAACAAGCAAACATCATTACAGCAGATTCTCTTTTAATAATAGACACAATATTACTTACATTAAAGAGTGATCAGGATGAGGTCTGAATAAAGCAATTATTACTATTTAATAAAATAATCTTAACTAGTTACTATTATAATGTAGCTGTTATATTGGTACCAAATTGTTAGAATACACTATAGACATTTTCTTACTTGAAATACACCAGCTCCTATTGTAATGATGCCAATAATTGGGTGAAGACCCTTTAATTAATAAAATAATGCTATTATAAATGGTTAATTATTAATTGTTAATTAAATGGTTATTATGGTTAATTAATAATGGTTAAACATCTAATATAAAATCTAATTAAGTATCCATTAATCTTACCACAGAGAACTTTCCTCCAGTGTGTCCTAGTATAAAGCCTAAGGCCATCAGCATACAGAACCACGCCATCATCATCAATATCATGTGACCCTATGGAACATTTTGTTGTTATCATTAACATAATAGAGGGTGTGGCCTACTTTGAACCATTCAGTAGGGAATATGACTTTTATAATATCGTGCTAATACAGCTGCTAATGGTAGCAATAACACGAAGACAATGATCATTAATGCAGCTAAGAGAAAAGAGAGATGAGAGAGAAGAATGATGTTAACAACATTTTTTAAAATCAACAGTATGATACAAGAATTAAAAAGGATGCCTACCATGTAATTTGAGTTAATAAATATCTAATTTTGATCAATACACAGACATTGTTGAAGCAGTCACTGATCTTACAAGCACAAGATGTAGTGAATTCCAATGGCATGTTTATACATGGAAGGATTACTTTCTATATGATCAATAAAATAAATGAAAAGTAACTAATATAAACAATTTCAAATTATCAATATATATATTATGTTAATTTATATTATGTTAATTTATATGTTACAGTATATAATATTAGACTGACCAGATGAGGTGTCCAGCTGTCCCCATGCTAACAAGACATACCAGCTCTCATTTAATGGTTTATTCATGTTTAGAGTGATTTAGGGGTAATATGTGTTTACGAAAAACTAGAAGAAAAAGAACATATGAATATTGAGAGAGAGAGAGAGAGAGAGAGAGAGAGAGAGAGAGAGAAGAGAGAGAGAGAGAGAGAGAGAGAGAGGAGAGAGAGAGAGAGAGAGAGAGAGAGAGATAGAGAAGAGAGAGAGAGAGAGAGAGAGCGAGAGAGAGAGAGAGAGGAGAGAGAGAGAAGAGAGAAGAGAGAGAGAGGAGGGGGTAAGAGAGAGAAGAGAGAGAGAGAGAGTGCGAGGAGAGAGAGAGAGAGAGAGAGAGAGCGTGGAGAGAGTGAGAGTGAGATGAATACCACGATACCACACAACAGTAAAAAATGTTCTATTGTAAACATTCCAGTCTGAAAATATTACTGGCATTTACATAATCCAACAAAAGAGGAACAACTTCTTAACATTTAATTGTTTGTAGTACATAATATAGTACCAGTAATTGACTCACTTGCAAGAAAAGATTCCGTTGCTTATAGTTACCATAATGTAACTGGATCATATTCTATGGAAGAGATCATATCATATAAAACAACAAACATAAGGTTTGGATAATTACTAAGGAGGAAATTGTAATGCTATTACTCTCTCTCTCTCTCTCACAACACACACACACACAACATTGTTCTGTTCCTTCTTACTTGGTCTTCATCTTCCCATTGACAGCTATGTCCTATATCAGTGTTCCATGCATTATATATACTGAATGGATCCTTTTGTTGGGATGATACCAACATGTCACTACATCACTGCCAGCATAGTGAAAGACAGTAGATAATTATCACCAACAATTTGAGGTCATTATTACTACAGTGTGAGTTGAATGTATTATATAACATTACTGGATATAGGTTTAATGGCATACTGTATATTGGATAGACCAATAAATAAAGGATGGATGAACTTACCATTCTACCATCATCTGAAAACCCTACAGCTATCCATACAGACTCTCCTTGAGTTTTGGCCCACAGATGAAACTCCACCCTTCGTTATGATTCCTGTTTGTTTCCCATTTAAACTGCAAGTGTACAATCGTAGTTGCTATAGCAATGATGAGGGTAAAGTATGTATATTCCATACACAGAGGATTGACAGCACTCTCGTGTAAATGACGAGATGAGAGCTTAGAGAGAAAGGTGTCTGCTATGATAGATCTGTAGCGAGAGAGACATCTATATGCTAACAAAGAGTAATTTTAGCTTACATGACCAGTAGTAGGAGAGATAGCAGAGAAACCTAAAAGAAAAGTATTGAAATAAAAAATAACGGTAGATCTTCATGGCTTAATAATTGAGCGCATTGGATCGAACAAGTAGAGTGTTAATGGCATTATTGAAGCTCCACCCCTTACTATGCTAATTAATAATAATTAATAGTTTTATTAGTTTTTTATTTATTACTGACTATGAATAATAATTAGGTTTGACTATGAACAGTTTCATGGAATACTCTCATAAGTGTGATCAAAACAGTTTCCTTTATTTGATAGTTTCTCATATGCAACATTTGACTGCATTGTTAACTTGCATTTATGGCCATCTATAATCACTTACAATGAGTAAAGAGATATTATATAGTAGGATATGTGTGCTATTTATAAAGTAATCTCTTCACTCACAACACTACTACCTCTAGGCTCTCTGATGTCATAAATCTCATTATACAACATATACTACTATGATGTTTTTATCTTGTCCAGTAATATTGGCAACAGCTGCATTAGGAAGCTCTACTAATAATAGTGAATAGAAGAGTTAATGGATTCCACTTCCCAATCATACTCTACCTTCTGTTATTCTTGTTAGCCCTTCATCTTCCATTACGATACCCACAAAGAATCCCAACACTATTAGACTAGAGACTACTAGCAACAAAGCAATACATCCTCCAACAATTAAGATGATATTAACAGTAGAGAGATGATATCTTGGCTCACTACTAATACCAGTAGCTGAGTAATAGTTAGTTGGTTTAAGATCCTGTGGTAGGACAGTGCCTGTAGGATAAATAGTATTGACTAAACTCATTCTGACAGCTAATTCTGCCAGAATATTGTGGAGTCAGTTAACTAATGCAGTTTCCTTTGTTATTTTGCTGTCTAGGTGGTCATCACATGACCTTTTCATTGACCACTATGTTTACACAATTGATATAGTATATACTGTCCTGTATGATAGTGGAAACCATTCATTCAATGGTGGTCATCACATGATCTTTTCCATTGATCAGTATGTACATATTTACTGATATAGTACTATACAGTATATGTATATGTTCAAGACAAGAGTTGCATGCTATAGCTAATGGCGGAAACCATTCATTCAACAAAGCAGCTGTACAGAGCCAGTAATAGATGACATTGCATGGACAATGAACCTATGACAAATGATGTCATCATATATTCAATATAAATTTATGTGGTATTTTACACAATACATATTGCATAATAATACATTTATGATTATAATATAATTTAAATGCTTTCATAAGTATGGTCTAGTGCTCGAGGATCAATAGGTAATGAAGGAGAGGATGGTAGTTCACCTAAATCTGATGGTACATATTTTGAATAAGATTGATTTTTATTAATATTTATGGACTGCCCCTCTTGTTATGAATGATAACTACACTAAGAATCAATCATGTGATCATTAGTTATAGTCATGTGACATTACTAACCTTCTGTACAATCAGATGGTATATACTGTGCATTATAAGTCATATCATCTACATAAATTTAGAATAGAATAGAAAAAATGCTTTTATTTACCTCTTAAATGCAGCCGTATTCTACGATATTGTTGATTTCTCTTCCAAATTATAGTACACATACTTGAATTATAATTATTAGTAAACGAATACTATGAAGGTCAGAATACTACCAACACTAACTCCAACTGATTGTTGTCTAAAAGTTGGAGTAAGTGATGTAGTGTTGGAAAAATCATCGAAGATAATGGTGTGTAGGTGTGTGAAGAGATGGTTTATTGTGGACACTGACTGCTCAGCTAAAATATTGATTATAATACAAGTGTACTACTTAACAGTATACTTACCTATAATGGCTCTAATAAGAGGTATTATAGAATGATTATTGGCATCTGTTGTTCTTTTCATAGTAATGATGTTCTCATAAGAAAATGCCATGAACATATCAGAGCTATTGAAACCAATTACATCACCTTTCTTATTTGATAAGGAATGTCAATAGACTCACATCACATACAAGAGGATCAGAATGGTGGACTTTCTTTGTTGTTACAATTACCTCAGTATCACCTTGTTTAATGTATGTATTGCCATCTGAAGACAATCTCCAGACACCAATATAGAGACGAAGGTCGGTCTCTCTACATATCTGTAGCAATATTCCCACCTTTCAACAATGCCATTGCATTGAGATGGAAGCAGATGATTCAAAAAATAGCGCTGCAGATTTTTGAAATGATGTGCAAATGCTTCATTTACACCAATAAAACATTCATTTGAAGCCAGATCTGGAGGTGGAATACCAGAGTCATTGTTAGGTACTGGAATGGGGTAGACGTGGGAGGAATTGAGGAACTGAAGAGATAAGATGTTTCCAGGATATTTGTAGTATGAGACTGAATTAAGGGATTCTATAGAATAAGTGTTAGTTGAAGTAGTAATAGTTGTTATTGATGGTTGAACTGGTGGTTCTATTGTTTCTATATACGCTTGAAAGCTGAGCACAAAGGTTGGCTGGTTTTGATAAGAACCCCTTTTGAAAATAGAGTTAGGAAAGGCAACAGATTTATATAAATATCCATTCTCTGTATCATCAAAGAACTTTATAGTATGCCAATGTAGCATAAAATGCTAATACATATCCACTTTGAACTACCAGCTGGGATCAGCAGTAATGTTGAGACAATCACTGTTTTGAAGTTGTAAAAAAATAGAGTTGATCCTTTCTTGGTAAATGTGTTACCATCACTGTCTGGTTCATAGACACCTATTTTAATAGTGTCTGAAATTGCACCTTGGCTACTTTTGTAGCATAATCTCCATTTTGTTATAATGCCATACAAGTGAAAGGATTGTTCAAATCAATATAGAATGTTATACAAGCGCTTTTCCAGATGTGAGATGATATAAAAGGATGTATTCTGCATGTCGATAGCTCCTGTCCATCCAATCCATTGAAGAAGACAGACAAAAGTACATTCACAACCAGTAGTATTGAGACGTATAATAGACTTAAACATTACAAACATGTTTGACATTAGATCACCCTTATGAACGAATGTTTTCAATGTATACTTTCAGTACAAACTCCCCTGAGATAAGAGAAGGATCATACCATTTTGAGTTTATTTTAGCACATTCCAGTAATAAGTTATAAGTATAAGGTTTTTATAGTCAGCAAATAAAACAATGCCATTATAAATTCTTTAATAAAGCTGTCCTTGCATGATAGAAATATTAAATATATGTTTACAGAAATGTGTTTTTCTGTGAAGTTTATCTTAATTAACCTTTGAACTGTTGTTTTTTTTTTCAATTCTTTGATCTTTAGACACTGACAAAATCACCTTGAAAGGAGAGGATGTACCGAACAATTTGTCTACATTATATATGTGTACACATACCCAAGAATACCATAGGTCAATTATTATTATAAAAATTAATTTAGATTTTCTTTTTAAAAATCTTACAAAAACATGTACATAAATGGATTGAAAGAGATAATTTAACAAATAATATATATACACACTTGCAGCTGTTCTAATTTACAGAATATCAGTATCTTCATAAATATGACTAAATGATAAATATTTTGATTTGGCATATTATTATAAGATTGATTATCAATACTGTTATAGATATGATCATTATTGTGATCGTCAACATTGTCATAAGTATGACAATACTTCAATGCTTTAACACAAAAGGCTCAGGCTCGCAATAGTCCTGTACTTCCTGTATTTTATCAATATCTTTGACTTCATTATATATTTCTTCTGAGCATCAATGGGTTCATAATATATTCTGTTAGAATCTTCTGGTATTGTGTCCATATTAAGTACAGTGTGCATACGATAGCATGGATTGACTCCAGTAGACACATGTCGATCTAGTTATGGTATGAGTAGGAGTAATATATGGGATATCAAAGTGGTGATATTGCTATTCATTGCACATACATGTAGTAAGTTACAATGATATTTTGAGAATTATGGTAACCTTTTTGAGAGTTGATATCAGTTTTGGGTAAAAAGACATCTTACAACATTGAGGTTTTGTAAATTGTCATTTTGGGAGATGACATTTACAGAAGTGGGATATAGAGGTTGTAAATGATCATGTTTATGTGTACAACTAGTCCTCCTACTGATTTATCACATTTTGTCCCACTGAACTAGATGAACTTGCATGCATTACATAATTAGGTCTGTTTCTGATCAGTCACTTCAAATTATAATTCTATTTGCTTTTTAAAACTGTTATTAATATTATTTTATTTGTTAATTTAAATAACAAATAACTACTGACTTTGTTTGATATTGGACGTTTTCTTGTGACCAAGTCTACGTGAACATCTCAATAATAGTAGGACACTTAAGATGACGGCAAGAAAAAGTGACAATATGAAAAGAACAATTACAGCTGATATTAGTATTAATTGAAGTTGAGACA
Organism: Gigantopelta aegis; assembly: GCF_016097555.1. Lineage (NCBI taxonomy): Eukaryota > Metazoa > Mollusca > Gastropoda > Neomphalida > Peltospiridae > Gigantopelta > Gigantopelta aegis. The sequence continues at coordinate 21,554 of NW_024532795.1, forward strand.
CCTGTTGACTAGAAGTGGTAGGGGTTGTGGAAGGAGTCATAATGGTTTCAGTGGAACTTTTTAGCCAGGAATTTGTAACTAGATAAAGAAACAGCTGTATAAAAGTGATACTCTTGCTAAATATAACTAGTAGTAAAGTTAATAATATGTTTATAGTATCTATGAAAGGAAGACTGTAGAGTTGGTTAGGTAACGACCACTGGCATGTGGCAGGGAATCAGAGTAAATTACATTTGTACTTTTGTAATGATCTGTAACTAAGTTATGCTCACAAGGTAATATTATAGTGTTGATAGAATTAGAAATTTGGTCATAATTACCTGCAGCTGTAGAATGGTGTGTTGTGTGCGGTGAGGTAATTTGTATGTGAGTAGAAAAGGTTCCAGACATAGAGGAGGTTGTTGAGGAAACAGAAGTAAAGGAAGAAGATTCTGTAGTTGTTGTAGGTAGTATACACTCTGATACTTGTGCTTCAGTACAATAGTTAGGATTAGCCTGTTTTACAGCTGCCAGAATAGATTCATATTGTAGTAATAGAGTTTCACTAGCATCTCCTGCGATAGCCAAAAATAACAAAATATAATTTAATTATAATGAGTAATAAAACTTACTAAATATCCAACCAATTAATGGATTTATTCCTTTCATGATCTTTGCATTACACAATGATAAGTCACAGTCTCGTTTTGTTACATTCTCCCAGTAATAAATGTCTACATCTCCTGTATCTTCATATAATAAATGTAACTGGTTTACTATATCTGGTCTAATATATACTCCAACTATATAACCAGCTCTTATGGGAAGGAATATATTCCTGACATTGTCAACAGTAACATTTATTCTGTTATCATCTGGGCCATCTCCTCTGTATGAGTTTCCATAGACAACATGATAGATATTGTCTTTGACAGAGTCTGGTTTAAACACTTGAAACTCAATGCTGTTAGCAATGGTTGTGTTACCAGTAACATGAGCATACCATTGATCAATAGTTCCATTACAAGAGAAGGTCCATGAAGGAATAAGTAGTTGTATACCACCAGTAAATACATCACCAGTGAAGGTGGCTTCATTGTAAGATGGAAGAGAGCGACTACAACTACTGGCATTGACTGATGGGAATAAATAAATAGTCAAGTTTTGCTGCATAAGAACTGCATCAAACTAACCTAACTTGATGATGATGACAGAGAGAACTGCTAAGCAAATAGTTGTGTTGTAGATCTGCTTCATACTGTGTCTTCTTGTCTGATGCTAGCCATGAAAGTAATGATTGTTGTAAATAGTTTTATTATCATTTATATTAGCTAGACTAGACCTCATTACAAAAGAATAATAATTAATGCGTAACGCGACGTCACCGGAATACAAAATGGCGACCTCAAATGAAGACATTGCAAGTGACGATCCATTTTCATTATGGAGAAGTCCTTTATCCAGTCGTTATGCTAGTGTAGAAATGAGACATAATTTTTCTGAACGCAAGAAAATTCAGCACGTGGAGAAAATTGTGGTATTTCTTAGCAAAAGCAGAAAAGGTGAGTTGAAACACCACCCACACTCTACATTAAATTTTATCAGCTGTGTACATAAAATGCTACTTTCCAATAGGAATTGGGATTAGATATTACAGATGAGCAGTTGGAAGAGATGGCAAAAAATATTGATAACATTGATTTTTCTCGAGCCGAGGAAGAAGAAAGAAAGCGACGTCACGATGTAATGGCACATGTGCACACATATGCAGCTTGTTGTCCACGAGCAGCAGCCATTATACATTTAGGAGCAACATCTTGTTATGTTGGAGATAATACTGTTAGTACTAGATAATGTATACCATATATGGAAGTATTGCCCCTATTATTTAGGATATAATTGTTATTAGAGATGCCTTGGACATTCTTTTACCAAAGGTAATAAACTTAATATTATTATGTCCTTTAATCATACCATCTATATCTGTCTATCATCTGTGTTTATTAATTTGTATATCAATTAATTCATCTGTCCATTAACTAATAATGTATCAATTAATTCATTTGTCCATTAACTAATGTATCCCATTAATTCATCTGTCCATTAACTAATGTATCCATTAATTCATCTGTCCATTAACCTGTGTATCCATTAATTCATTTGTCCATTAACTCATGATAGCACGGATTCCTTGAGCAGTTAGTTCTGCATGACTATCAAATTCATGCTATCAGTTTACTGCTTTGTTAAGTAGACCAAGACTTGCTTTACTACAAAAACTATGAAGTACTTAATTTCTATCTTTTATCAAGACAGTACAGTGTGATCCTATTATAAATTGTTATTACATAACAATTCTAATATAATTAATAGTTGGTAATGATAGTATGTTATAATACTTATTTACATTGCACAAGTCATCTTATTGTTAAGCAAATTGAATTTGAATTTGTTATACCAAAGCCTGACTTCATTTCTATGGTTCTAGCATTGTCATTTTACGTTTCAATTTTAGTTTTGTTACATCCGCCCACTTGTTAATTAAATTTCATACCACATGTCAATATGAGGTATCTTGGTGATTGTGAGTAAACTATCTTTTCCAATCTGTGGTGTTCTAGTTGGCAAGATGCATTGCCAGAATAGGTAAATTTGCTAATGACTACAAGTTACTGCTACACTTGGTTTCACACATTTTCCAGTAAGTATCATACATAATACACGCACTAACTATATCACTCCCCCATCTCTCCCCAAACAGACCAGCACAATTAACTACCGTTGGAAAGAGAGCTTGTTTATGGGCCAATGATTTACTTATGGATATCCGTAATCTTCAACGTACTAGAGGAGATCTTCGGTTTCGTGGAGTCAAAGGGACAACAGGGACACAAGCTAGTTTTTTAACTCTCTTTAACGGTGATCATTCTAAGGTGGAACTTAAATTATTTAATTATAAAATTCCCGTACAATAACTGTCTGTCTGTATGCAACTTTATGACATTGTAGGTTGAACAATTGGATCAGAAAGTGACTCAAATGGCTGATTTCCAAAAGTAAATTTTATATTTTTCCCAAAATAGTTTGACAGACTTGTTTGTTTTTAGTTGTTTTATAATTACTGGGCAAACATACAGTAGGAAACAAGACCTCGATGTTTTGACTGCTCTAGGTGGACTGGCTGCCTCTATACATAAAGTAAATAAGTTCATATTAATCAGATACATTATTATAAAGTATTATAATATTAGATTTGTACTGATATTAGATTGTTAGCGAATCAAAAAGAAATTGAAGAACCATTTGAAAAAGATCAGATAGGTTAGTAGTGATATACAACACTAGTGTATGCATTGTAGTATATCTGTAGGTTCCAGTGCTATGCCTTATAAACGTAATCCCATGAGAAGTGAAAGGTGTTGTAGTTTAGCTCGTCATTTGATGTCTCTTGTAGCTAATACTCAATACACATTAGCAGTTCAGTGGTTAGAACGGTCGCTAGATGACAGTGCTAGATGACAGTGCTAACAGGAGGATTACATTAGCTGAGGGCTTTTTAACAGCAGATTCTTTACTTATTACTTTGCAAAATATTTGTGAAGGACTAGTGGTTTATCCTAAGGTAGAAAACTCCACCTACAAATAATGAGAACAGCCTTTATTTTGTGTTCATTCTGTGACAATTATATGTTTGTTGTGTTGTCCATTATGCAATTACTGCCATTATGACTTATGTCCAATTAGTCCATTATGTGCTCACTATGTGTCCATTATATGTCCATTGTATGTCTATTATGCGTCCATTGTATGTTTATTATATGTCCATTATGTGCCCTCACTATGTGTCCATTATATGTCCATGTGTATATGTCTATGTTATGTCCGTCCCATTGTATGTGTTCATTATATGTCCATTATGTGCCCACTATGTGTCCATTATATGTCCATTGTATTATATTGTATGTTCATTATATGTCCATTATGTGCCCACTATGTGTCCATTATATGTATATATGTCCATATGTCCATTATGTGCCCACTATGTCCATGTTAGCGTCATTGTATGTCCCATTATTATGTGTCCATTATATGTTCCATTATATGTCCATTTATGTGCCCACTATGTGTCTAACATGTATCCCATTATGACGGTCTATGTGTCCATTTTATGTCCAGGTTATTGAGAGACACATATCACAAGAATTACCTTTTATGGCATCTGAAAATATTATTATGGAAATGGTCAAATTTGGTGCTGATAGACAGGTTTAATTTTAGACTACAATTATAATTATATTTTATCCACATCATTCAGGAATGTCATGAACATATACGTGTTCTCTCACAAGAAGCAGGAGCCGAAGTTAAAGAACATGGAAGAGAAAATGATCTTGTAGAACGTATTAAAATGTCATCATATTTCTCTCCTATTCATGACAAACTTGATGTTCTATTAAATCCAACGTCTTTTATTGGGCGTGCCCCACAACAAGTAATAATTAATAATTTTAATTAATTAATTTGGTTGAATTATTTCTTGAAGGTTGAAGATTTTTTAAGTAAAGAAGTACAACCAGTTTTGGATTGCTACAAGGACATGTTACAAATTGAAGCTAAATTAGAAATTTGAGATTTTAATTTTAATATTAAATTGATTACCTAATATTGACGTTAATAACTTCACCGAGCATGCGCAAAATAACTAATAATTTACGGAGAGTCTCCTGGCGTGTCCTACAGCTCACGTTGAAGCGCCATTCTCTCTTTCTCTGATTTTGTACATTTTAAAAGTTTTTAATGTGTTATCGTGTCTCTCTTTAGCTGATGGAGCGAGCAAATGGACTAAGTCAAAGGTAAGCAAGGAATTTTAAGTTTATTAAGAAGACGAATGACTTAACTTGCGTATACCAATAAGCGCGGGCCCACGTGTACTTTATTTTTTATTATTTTCCAGCTCTGATACGGAGTCTATCAGCAAGTATGACCTTCATACAAGTTATATTTATGCAGCAATGCAGTCATCAAGTCCACTAAGAAAAGAAGAACACGAAAATTTCAACTTAATTGGGAAATCCTTACAGGGTACCTTTGAACTCTCTTCAGAGTATGCTCTCAATGATACAGTATCATCTTTACCGAGCAGTGAGTTAGACTACTCTCATATAAGTGTTGCTGAGAAGGATTCACTGAGACAACATTTCAAATTGAAGAACTTCCATATCCCAATCAAACGATTAAGTCATTTACGTGTCAAACAGCTCAAAAAGGCTATGAAGAAAGTCTCATCGTTTTGTGATAGAAAAGGTATGTATCTAGTTGACAATGGCTGTGACAATCAGAGGAAGTATCCTGAGCCAATATTCAAGAAGTATCATAAAATAAAGAAGAAAAAGAAATCATCAAAAGATGACGGATCATGTAAACATCGCAAGCTTAAATACTACTTAAAAAAAAAAAGTTATCAAAATAAAAGAAAGGCGCAAAAAGTTGTTGGTTAGTACATACAATAGTTTTATAGACTATTATCTTTTGATATTATAGGGATCTTCTCATAGGTCTAGAGATCAGAAATATCATTCCATGTTATCAGACTCTATTAAAAGTTTACAGGAGTTGTTAGAAGTTACTAAAGAGAAAGTAGTCCCTGTGATTGTCCTAAGTGGAAGAGATTTTGACGAGTGTGAAGATGAATGTATGATAAAAGACTCACCAAGGTAATGAAGGGTGTGTCTAGCACAATGCCTTCATTGCAACTTTTTGTTTTTAGGAAAAGAGTAAAATTTTTAGATGAGAATAATACACCTGAAGAAGAATTACTTGATTCTTCTACCTTGTTGACAGAACTGAAATCTGATGATATATCTATTGTGTCTGAGGAACTTCAAGGTACAGTTATAAATGATATTAAGTGTGATTTGATTATTTTTATAGTGACTGACCCTGTGATCACAAAGCAAGACACCCTCAAATGCACCCTCGGAAGCACCTCCCAAATCTAGTTTTACCATTTTATCCTTTTTACTTACCAGATCCTATATTGAGAGATCCATCACAAAGAACTACAACATTTAGTATACTAAAAAAAAGAAATCGAAAAAGGTTTTATATCGAAAAGAATTCAAATCAGAATATGAATGTAAAAAGGTATTGTTTAAAAGATCAACTATAAATTATTTACTTCTCTTTAGAAGAAACAAGTTTCTTTTATTGGACTACCTCCTTTGAGGATGGAAGACAATGGAGATAGTGTCTCCCTAATCTCTGACCTAGAGACTAATGAGGATATTGATACTGACATGATAGCTGTTACAGAAGATTATAATGGAGATTGGAAAAAGGTAACAAATAGTTCAGTATTCATTTATTGTAATTTATTTGTAGAAAAGTGCTAATAAGAGACGTCAATTAAGAAAATTGAGGAAACGTCGAAAACATCGTGAGAATCCTCGACTTCGAAACAGAGGTTGTCAGGTAACTATTTCATTGTTGTAGTTTCTCAGAATTTTATGTCATCCATTGTTTAGACTGGAAAATCAGCTGATGACAATCCTTTAGAATTGACTTCTCAGCTTGTCTCTGATATCTATCAAAGAGGAAGACGTGGCCCAGTTCCTATTACAAATGTGGTCACACAAACTGGAGAGGATAATGGCGCTATCCCGATAAAACCAAAGACCACACCCACTAAGGGCAAGGTAGAAGTGAGTGGTTCAGTATGGTTAGCAAACGAGCCCTTGTATCTCGGTTTAACGAGTAGGTGTGTCCCTATTTGTACTGAGCTTTATACGGTCATACAAAAGAAGCAGCTGCTATCACATGATCATGCCCACTCACTTAATGAAGCTGTTGGCAAACCTCATAACAAACCATATGGTGTTGATATAAATGTGCCTAGGTCTCCTGATCCTCCGCCAATAATTGTTGATCTTCCTGATAAGATTATCAACCAATGTAATCAGCTGCAGGAACTATATTATGAACTCAAACAAGTTGATATAGAGTGGCCATTTTGGCGTCACGTTAGTTGTCTGGCTATAGCATTAGAAAATATAGCATCACATCTCCCGTCTAATCTTGGTAAGTATGTCTTGAGACGTGAGAGTTATAAATATCGTACCACTGGTGTATCCACTTATATATTAGGGTCCTTGATTGTTGAACTTAGTGATAATTTAGAAGGTCTTTTAAAAAGTATTAGTGCTTGTAAAGAAGAGATTCCCCAAATCTTTAAGGAATCTGTAGAAATGGGTTTTCAAATGGCTTGTTATGTTCGTCTGTATACTGGGCGTGGCTGTCGTGAGCCAATGCGTTTTCTTGATAGTTACAAATGTCAGAAATCAAACAAAAGTAAGTCGTACATGGAGGCTATTTTGGCAGAGGAAGAGGAGAATGCAGAAGACAAACCTTTTGCTGCTGTTCTTCATGAATGTAAAGAAAGAATCTGTCAGCTAGAAGCTCGTATAATGGATGCTTCTGAGAATGAAAAGATGGTTGTCAGTCGAGTTATTGATGATTTCTCAGCAAATGGCTTGCAGTCTCTGAAATGTCCATCTCGTTTTTATGAGTCGTCAGATAAGTTAAGTTACTCTGCAGTCAATGCCTCTTGTTCCGGTAATAGTCTTACTAATAGAAACAAGAATACTGCTAATGCTATTAAAAGAATGTGTAGAACAGTAAGTACAAGAGATATACCAGTTAAAAGTGTTATGATTGGCAGTACCTCTTCTGCTGACACGTGTGATGATTCTGTTGACAGTATAATAGTTGTCGACACTACAGATGATAGAGTAAAAGGCAAAATTGCTGCTAATGGTACGGACAATAGTACTATTGCCACTACAACAAGCAATAGCTCTGTAACAGGTAGTTATGGTAGCTCTGTAACAGGACGCCTTGGTAGTTCTGTAACAGGGCGCCTTGGTAGATCTCCCTTTGTAACAGGTAGCTCTGTAGCAGTCAATAGCACTGTACCAACTAACAGTTTCAAAGTTGGCAAAACATTTAGTAGCAGTACAACAAGGGATTACAGGACACCTCGCCCTGGACCCTTGTCACCTGACAAACTTAGAGTGTTAATTAAGGAGCGTCAAGTGAAGCCTCTGTCAACTAATAATATCATTCCCATTTCTTCTCGTAGCCATCTGAAAACAGGTCGATTAAATCTCTCAGGTGGTAAAAGTCAATTTATCGACATAGAAAATCTTATGTCAATGACAACATCAAGTCACTCAACACTTATTAAACCACAACATGTTGATACTCAAGTTGTTGCTAAGCATCCTTTGCAAGCTCTTCTTGAGCAGAACAAAGACAAGCCGGAGGAAGAAGTATCTTCTGCTCCTACACAGAGTCAAGGACTTGTTACTATTAGTAATGACCAGTCTTCTTGTGGCCATTTGAACAAAGGTCAATTAAATGTCTCCAGTGGAAGAAATAAGTTTGTTGATATTATGTCTTCTGTGTCATCACCACAATCTCTTAAGCCAAGTAAAGAAGACAAGGAAGGAGAAACATCTACTGGCTTATCTGTTCCATGCAGTCAAAGATTAGTCACCGGATCAGAGCAATGTCGTAAGCTTCCAGTCCAACCTAACATTTTAACAAAAACAAAATCTAGTGCTAATGTACCACACAATATATTTGACTTGACTGAAGACACACCTCCTACTTTACCATTTAAAAGAACACTAACTCTACCCAAGATTGTTACAGCTGTGCAATCTGGGCCCAAGAATGCAGCATCCATCTCATTACCCAAATCCTTACATAGCTCTGAAAATTATTCTAGTCCTACTTCTACACGTGCAGGGACAAAGCGGCCATTTTTATCTGGTCCTAAACCCAGTAACGTAGCAGTAATAGCAAATACTTTAAGATCATTATCTACTTTGTTGTCATGTAAACTAGCTGATATGGGAGTTGAACCTGATATCAAGACATTTAGGAAAGTAATATCTGAATATACTGAGTTAATGAAACAAGAAATGTCTACCTCCTCCTCCTCCTCCTCCTCTTCCTCCTCTGGAGTAACAACAACAACAACATCTACAACGTCTGGAACATCAGTCCCATTTTGTTCCTCTTCTGAGTCTACAAATCCATCTATATATTCCACAGTACTGGCTGCACTTTGTTCAGCAATAAAAGTACAAAACAATATATTACTGTCTAATATAAGACAACCTATTTTAGTTAAAGCACAGCCCTCTTCAGTTAATGTATTACCTTTGTCAGTTAAAGGACAGCCCTCTTCAGCTAATGTGTTACCTTCGTCAGTTAAAGGACAGCCCTCTTCAGCTAATGTGTTACCTTCGTCAGTTAAAGGACAGCCCACTTCAGCTAATGTATTACCTTCGTCGGTTAAAGCACAGCCCTCTTCAGCTAATGTGCTACCTTCGTCAGTTAAAGGACAGCCCTCTTCAACTAATGTATTACCTTTGTCAGTTAAAGCACAACTGTCTTCAGCTAATGTATTACCTTTGCCAGTTAAAGGACAGCCCTCTTCAGCTAATGTATTACCTTCGCCAGTTAAAGGACAGCCCTCTTCAGCTAATGTGTTACCTTCGTCAGTTAAAGCACAACTGTCTTCAGCTAATGTGTTACCTTTGCCAGTTAAAGGACAGCCCTCTTCAGCTAATGTATTACCTTCGCCAGTTAAAGGACAGCCCTCTTCAGCTAATGTGTTACCTTCGTCAGTTAAAGGACAACCCTCTTCAGCTAATGTGTTACCTTCGCCAGTTAAAGCACAACTGTCTTCAGCTAATGTATTACCTTTGCCAGTTAAAGGACAGCCCTCTTCAGCTAATGTATTACCTTCGTCAGTTAAAGGACAGCCCTCTTCAGCTAATTTATTACCTTCGTCAGTTAAAGCACAACTGTCTTCAGCTATGTATTACCTTCGTCAGTTAAAGGACAGTCCTCTTCAGCTAATTTATTACCTTCGTCAGTTAAAGAACAGCCCTCTTCAGTTAATGTATTACCTTCGTCAGTTAAAGGACAGCCCTCTCCAGCTAATGTATTACCTTTGCCAGTTAAAGAACAGCCCTCTTCAGTTAATGTATTACCTTCGTCAGTTAAAGAACAGCCCTCTTCAGCTAATTTATTACCTTCGTCAGTTAAAGAACAGCCCTCTTCAGTTAATGTGTTACCTTCGTCAGTTAAAGGACAGCCCTCTTCAGCTAATTTATTACCTTCGTCAGTTAAAGAACAGCCCTCTTCAGTTAATGTATTACCTTCGTCAGTTAAAGGACAGCCATCTTCAGCTAATGTATTTCCTTTGCCAGTTAAAGCACAACCATCTTCAACTAATGTGCTACCTTTGTCAGTTAATACGAATCACTCTTCAGATCATCTACAACAACATTCTATAATTAATGTACAACACTCTTCAGCTACTGTGCAACATTCATTTACTAATACACAATCTTTCTCAGCTAATATACAACAACTTCATTCAGCTAATATACATCGTTTAGGTACTGTCCAACCTGTCTCTGTTAACATACCACCTTGTAAAATCAAATTACTATCTAATCCTAGCTTAATTATTCCTCTCCTCCTCTCAAATCCTCACCTGTTCAAACTACAGTCTATGCAGAACCTGTTCATCCTAAACCATATGTTCCTTCGACTGCTTATGCTCAACCAGTCTATTCGCCAAGTATTGTCTCCTCCTCAATCCTTCCTTCTCCTATAATGACAACTGCTCAACTTTTAACAGGTGATCAAAAACCATTTCCCACATTAAAATCATGTGACAATGAGCCCATCCCGGATTGTATCAGACCTCATTTTAGCTCTACTTATAGACACACACAACAGTCATATCAAGAGCATATAAATTACACTTCAAAGCCTTCTACTCAAATCACTAATACTATTACCAATAACTCCAGTTCAAAGAACCACCATCAAGAATATCTGCAACTACAAAAGGTGTCACTGTTCCAACCACACCTACTCAGACATCAGTTGTGTCCTCCAGCAGTGTAATGTCTCCCTCTACCCAGAACACTTCAACTAAGCTATTAAAAGGTCCTGCCAAGTTGATTTTGCAATTATCACTTGAGGACAATGCCGCACGTGTGAATTGGACCCTTCCTTCTGATTCTCTTCATTTACAGGATCAGATTGAACACTACGAAATACGCTATGCTAAATTATATCACTCTAGTTTGTTCACAGTACAGGGTTGCCGTCAAGCCTCATGGTGTACATTAGGGTTAGTACCCTGCCTTCCTTTACCTATGTCTGTAACTCTTAGTAACTTTCAAAGCAACTCACATTATGTTGTCGTAGTGATCGGGAAACTTCAAAGTGGTGCTTACCTATTTAGTGATATCAAATTGATAGAAATGAAGTGAACTACTAGACTTGTTTTATTAAATTGTTTGTTACATACAAAGATGTTTGTTTATCACTTTGTCTGAGATCTGTACTTGTCATAAATTAAGCGACCAGTTACAGCATCTTCTATAGCAATACCTATATGTAGTTGTAATACATTCACAATAGATCTCACCATATAACATCAATTAACATAATAGAAGTTTTTACTTACCAAGAGATTTGAACAGAAGGAACTTTTTCCCTATAGAATGTGCTGTATCTAGGGTCAAGGGTCCCTTAGCAACTAGTTCACCTACTTCACAATATATATCAGCCTATAGTGTGTGTTAATTAACTATTTAGTTATAAAGTTTATTGTATCAAGTGACCTTTGATAAAATAATATCACCTGCTTCTTTTGAAGCAGCTTCTTGACTGTCAACAACTACCACTGCACTTTTCATTACCTGATCATCCAATTCTCTCCAAACAGATCTACAAGCACCAACAGCTGCACTATTTTAGATTATTGTAGTATTCCAACTCACCAAGGACTACTGCACCATCCTTTAGCCACTCCCCTTTTAGAATAGGTTCTGTTGCTATGGTGACTGTAACAATAACATCAGCATCTTTGCATGCAGTTTGTAGATCCTGGAAAATTTTAGTATTGGTACCACCAATATCACTGGCACAATGTTTCAATCTATCAATATCACGTCCCCAGATACGAATCTAAAATAGTAACATCATAATTCTATTTTTAGAAACAGCTAGTATTATATTCTATTTTTAGAACATTCCCTTCAGATGCATCTTGGATATTTGAATAGGAAAACAGTGTCTTTCTATTTTACAATTAAACTAGCAATGGATTCTCTTTTTAGAGCATATCCATCAAATGCATTGTAGACAAGAGTAGTTTAAAATTATATTTTAAACATGCAACAATACATTAGATACTAATGAGTGTAATTAATTAACAGGGTCAAATTCTTTATATTTACAATCACATGCACACTAAGATTACCTCTTCAAACTGACAGACAACTTGGAGTGCCTCAGCGTGACCTCGTGCTTGTACTCCACTTCCCACAATACAAAGAACACGAGGATTAGCTGGTTTCATGTACTAGAGGAAACAATAAAGAGATACATCTACCACTGACTAACTTTTAATGCCACTGCAGAGGCTGCTGCTGTTCTCATATCAGTGACTGTGGCGCCATCAATGATCTTGAAATGAAGTTTATTTGTAATATAGATTAGATGTTATGGTATTGATATTTTGTACACATATATTATATATCTACTGTACTAATAGTATCATTCCTTACTCAACTGCAACAACAGTTCCAGTTGGTGGATCCATTTGTATAATAACTCCTTGATGAGTTGGTATGCCTTTATCTCCATTGTCAGGATATAAAGTAATTACTTTAGTAGCTAAACAATCTTTAGCATGACAATAAGCAGGCATCAATCCTAGAAATCTAAAAAAACTCAGTAATAGTATTCAAGACTTTTCTACCCATTATGTTCTGAGGTTTGTATTACACTGCGAACTGGTTGGACGACTTTTTGTGCTGAAAATGCTGCCAAACCATCTTCAACTGCATCTATGACGTCGGCCATAGAAACCAGCTCTCTCACTTTCTCACTGGATATGTACACTGGACTTTGAGCCATGTTGCAAAGATAGGTGTGGCTAATAAGTTATTAATTTTATTAGTTTAAACTAATGCCCAAAAAGGAAATAAGAGGAGGAGGAGGAAGATAATCTCTGAAAGTTCAGGTCTTTCTTCCTCGTATCATTCAGACTTTATCTACTAGATTTTTGACCGTGTAGACTGACCAGAGTCCGCGGTCAACAAACAGGAGCATCATATATATATATTCAAGTGAGAATATAGACATTTTCAGAGAATGAGTGGAAAGGAAGTTCATGAGCTATTGACAGAACCGATAACCTGTCATTGTTGGAATGGTGATCGTACAAGTGAGTAATATTAATATTAGTATATAATGTAATTAGTTAACTGATACTGCTGGACTTGAATCATAACCAGCTTTGTTTCTAAAATAGCCAGATGTCATAATGTTACTATATTTAGCATTTAGGCAGGTTATTATTGTCAACCCTATATTTTAATCTGTTGCTATAAATAGATCACTTACAAGATGTTACTATTAATAGTAATATACACACAAAAAATTCCTCATTGATGATGAAATTGTTAATGACATCATAAGCTAACCCAGTCTATAATTAGTAACTACATGATGACTCTGATACTATAAATAAACTCCTAATCACATTCTCTAGAACTGGCCATTTCTCCTAACAACAATGAGATACATATTTATACCAAAAAAGCCGGTAAATGGGAAGTTGAACATAAACTGACAGAACACACCTCTCGAGTAACAGGCATTGATTGGGCACCAAAAAGTGGCAGTCTAGTCACTTGTGCAGCTGTAAGTCACATGTTAGCTAGGCCACACCTACTTTTATTTGGAATTACCACGCCCACTTTGTTTAGGATCGTAATGCGTATGTGTGGAAATTTGAAGGTGGGGCTTGGAAACCTGTTCTTGTTATCTTACGTATCAATCGTGCTGCCACAATTGTCAAGTGGTCACCATTGGAGAACAAATTTGCAGTTGGAAGTGGTGCCCGCATCATTTCTGTTTGTTACTTTGATAAAGATAATGACTGGTAAGTCACAGATGTCCTCTAAGATTGGGTTATACTGTTGTGGTTGTGATAGGTGGGTAAGTAAACACATCAAAAAGCCATTACGTTCCACTGTGACGTCTTTGGATTGGCATCCTAATAATTACCTGATTGCTGCAGGTTGTTCTGATTTTAAAGCGCGTGTTTTTTCAACTTACGTAAAGGAGATTGAGGAGAAACCAAATGAGACTGTTTGGGGTAAGAAAATGCCATTTGGAAATGTTATGGCAGAATTCTCCAATGGAGGAGGTAAGCGTCTTGCTTATGAATAATTCATCATTTTATTCCCAATCTTTAAAGGTGGTTGGGTACATGGGGTATCTTTCTCTCCTTCTGGAAACAAGCTAGCTTGGGTGGGTCACGACTCCAGTGTCTCTGTTGTTAATATGGCAGCTGGTGGAGCTGACTCGTAGGCTTAAATAACACGTTATAAAATTATCTTAATTGTATTATTCTAGGGTAGCTATTGTTAAGCATCAATATCTCCCATATCTTGCTTGTCAGTTCATAACTGAGAACAGTATTGTTACCGGAGGTTATGACTGCTATCCTGTTCTCTGGAGCCATGATGATAACAATCAGCTTACATTTATCAACCGTTTAGATCAGGCAGAGAAAAAGACAACTGGACAGCTATCGTGAGAGATTTAACACAAACTTTGTATGGTATCTTACTCTCTCTCTCTCTCTCTTAGTGCTATGGAAAAATTCAAGGGAATGGATAAACGTGCAACAGCTGGAGCCTCTGACACTGCTCTTGATGCTACACACCAAAACTCAATTACGTATGTTAGAGATTATTAATTAGATCATTAATTACTTTGATTTCTTCTATATGTGTGTGCAGTCAAATTTCTAAATTTGAAGTTGATAGATCTGGTAATACCAACAAGTTTTGTACTAGTGGAGTTGATGGCCGACTTGTCATATGGAATTGCAAGGTAAAATCAGAGAGTTTGTCTTTGTGACCAAATTTTTGTTTTGAAAAAAAATTAATTCTAATTTTATTTTTGATTTTAGTCATTGGAATCTCAGATTGCTGGTCTTCGATTTTAAATGATTTGAAGTGACACATGTATAGTTCCTTTTTAGCAGCTGTCAAGTAGTTAGTTTGTTGTCATAGCAACAATTATAGTAGTATTAGAATAAACTGTTGATTATGTAGATTATTTTGATTTTAATAAAACAAAAATGATTAGAAGTTTCTCAACTCAATCAAATAATTTTCTAACAACAATAGAAGAAATATCATTAGAAAGTTGGCCTTTGTATATGTTGGGACTTCACAACAATATTGTAATTAGTGGTTTGTTGAAGGTTGATAAACACTATTTGAAATCATTCAATATTTCTTTTATGATGAAGGTAAGCTTGTTAGTTGATAAATTGTATAATAACTGATTTCTGTTCCACTGTTGACAGCATATTTTAATTCAGAATGAGGAGCTAAATCTTGTAGTCTCTTAATAGTGTCCAATGATGGAAAAGAATCACAAGGTCTGAAAATGACACACACCAATAATAATAATAATAATAATAATAATAATAATAATTTATTGTTTCATAATCACAAACTCATAAATTCTAAATCCCTTAATCTACATTGGTAGTTATAGTGCTGCAGTACTGTTATAATACTATCTTATGTATCCAGCTGACCTTGTTACTATGATAACAAAATCAGGATGTCTTTGAGATGTTTTCTTAAATGATTTCAGAGGTTTGAAGACATCTAACAGATAGCTGCCACCCACATCTGGTAAGCTTTGCCTACACAAAATAATGAATCTTTCATTGTCATATGTATGTATGGTTAGTAATTTCATTAACTAAACCATTTTGTTGTATGTATTAGTTATATGCTGTGTCTACTGAAGTCACATGGACAACAAGTCCATTGGTATCAATGGCACCTCTCATATAGGAACACAATATATTGAGGACACTTGTTCTAGTCCCATACTAATACTCTAGTGTATTATACAACCTCTATATCAAGGACACTTGTTCTAGTCCCATACTAATACTCTAGTGTATTATACAACCTCTATATCAAGGACATTTTCTAGTCCCATACTAATACTCTAGTGTATTATACAACCTCTATATTGAGGACACTTATTCTAGTCCCATACTAATACTTTAGTGTATTATACAACCTCTACATTGAGGACACTTGTTCTAGTCCCATCCTAATACTTTAGTGTATTATACAACCTCTATATTGAGGACACTTGTTCTAGTCCCATACTAATACTTTAGTGTATTATACAACCTCTATATCGAGGACACTTGTTCTAGTCCCATACTAATACTCTAGTGTATTATACAACCTCTATATCAAGGACACTTGTTCTAGTCCCATCCTAATACTTTAGTGTATTTTACAACCTCTATATTGAGGACACTTGTTCTAGTCCCATACTAATACTTTAGTGTATTATACAACCTCTATATTGAGGACACTTGTTCTAGTCCCATACTAATACTTCAGTGTATTATACAACCTCTATATTGAGGACACTTGTTCTAGTCCCATACTAATACTTCAGTGTATTATACAACCTCTATATTGAGGACACTTGTTCTAGTCCCATACTAATACTTTCAGTGTATTATACAACCTCTATATTGAGGACACTTGTTCTAGTCCCATACTAATACTTCAGTGTATTATACAACCTCTATATTGAGGACACTTGTTCTAGTCCCATACTAATACTTTAGTGTATTATACAACCTCTATATTGAGGACACTTGTTCTAGTCCCATACTAATACTTTAGTATATTATACAACCTCTATATCGAGGACACTTGTTCTAGTCCCATACTAATACTTTAGTATATTATACAACCTCTATATTGAGGACACTTGTTCTAGTCCCATACTAATACTTTAGTGTATTATACAACCTCTATATCGAGGACACTTGTTCTAGTCCCATACTAATACTTTAGTATATTATACAACCTCTATATTGAGGACACTTGTTCTAGTCCCATACTAATACTTTAGTGTATTAGATATACTTTATATATTTAAGATGGTTTCCAAATTATCTGCTATAGAGAAGTGATATGTAACTGTTACTGGACTCTATATGACATTGTACTAATAAGTACATGTACAATATTATAGCCAATTATTACATCTACTTGTGTGTGTACTATTAATTACTACATTACAGCTGCATATATAATATAATTGGTCAATCCCCTTATAAATCCTCAAGGGTAATATTTGTTATATGAAGTGGTCAATTAGTGAGAAGCTTAAATGTATGTTCATATGTCACTTGAGCTGTTTCTTGTGTGACTGTTTGACCAATTAACTATATAATTAGAGTAATATTTGTTTATCTTAGTATTTCTGAGAATTAGAGGACATAACTAGAGTAACAATACTGTACTATTTATGCCATAAAGGGTTATATAAATGACATATTTGAACTAACTATCAGTCTAGTGGTTGAAATAACCTTTCCTTGATAATGACATGAACCAAATTACTGGAATTACCTATATACATAACAAAAGATAATAATAGTGAGGTCATTTAATTCAATTTTAAGACCTGTTTGTTTAAACAATAAAAAGGTGTAGGCAGCCAGCTGTTTTAGATGAGGTGCAGTACATGTATTGTACATGCACATGTGATGTGTCTTGTTTTCAAAGTAGTCATGTGGTTACCATGACAATCTGGTATGATATAACTGATAGGGTTGAGAATTGTTTGATATGGTCAGACTAAAAGAAGAAGCAAGTTTAGATAATGGTAAAGGAAGCCAGTCTCTGGGTTAACCATGTGATGGTTTGAGTTCTCTCCCAAGAGGTTTCTGGGTTTCTGTAACCTACACCAAAACAAACCATAGTTAATGATCTCTAATGGAAACATTTTCCCTTGCATGACCAAATCTAATCAGACTGGTTTTGAAAACTGGTTTAATATCAGCTCACTCTCCACACTTCACTTTGAACTGATCATATATTTATCAATTTTAATAGACAATACAGTCTAGAACTATACTCTATGTAGCTACTCAATTTGTTTTGATGTTATCAACTACAGATATGACACCTGCACTCTTTTCCTCAAGTCTCTATTACTAATCTTGGAGTGTCTGTGAATTGCAGAGTGTAATAAACTCTGATAGACTATCAAATGAGTCTGTTACAACAGTAACTACAGTAGTCACGACAACACTGCATTACATGTACATGCATGTTTTGACCACCGAAAGTCCATTATCGTGCATGGTTAATTTCATAAGTACTCATACAATGGACATTTGCACTTTCTAATAATATTGTATGCATGTGTCCTATCACTGCTATTGTCTATGCTGTGTGTATTGCTGTACTGTTGTCAAAATAGTTACAATAGCCATAAGTCATAATAATGTGTTATAATGTTGTGTTAGATTATATACCCAATAGGTCACAACTTGCTTATCTAGTATAATACGGTAACAAAACGATGAATTTATTCAGTCCTCAGTTCTGAATTGAATCATTACAGTTGGATCAACAGACTATTGTTGCATGCTGTGTAACCATAGTTACACATTTTTCTGTAGTCTTTATACATGCACACAATAACAGCTATTGATTGACACAGGTGTTTGGTCAAAATGGACAAAAGTGTATTAAATTTTAAAAAGAGACCATCCCTTCATCATTTGGTATATTGCCAGCTGCTTCAAAATAAAATATTATTAGTTGAGTTTGCCTGCTTGCAGTTGTAATAGTATAAATGTATAATTAATAACTGCTTCACTGTTAATAGTAACTACCCTACAGCTGGTGATATGAATCCAGTTAAGTTAAAAATGTATTTGTACAGAATATTTACATGACAACGTACTCAATTGGTTTGTAAGTTGTAAGTAATGACAAGACACCAGATATGGAATAAAACCAATTCATAAAGAAATAGTTTTTTAGTGGTTCATCACTTCAAACAATGTGACAAGAAATAAACAATAAAATATTCTGCCTCTAGGCAGACTTGAGGGCTGCAGCCTTAAAAATGTGGCTTTAATTTTCTTATTATAGTAGGTAATCTTATTATGAAGACACAACCAGGTGTCATTACGATACATGTGATCTGTAGACCAATACATAATCATAATTTGAGTAGACAGCATTAAATAAACCTCACCTTATCAGACATGTGTAGGAGCAGGTGTGTGCATTATACATCATAACTTTGTTTTATCATAATAACAATCTTTGTTATAGAAAAATTATTTTTTAATAAAGGACCAAAGGTCACCTCCATTACCTCTAGTGAACTACTAAAGTTAGTACTCTAGTGATTAGGGAATACTTTTGATACAATAACATAATAATATTAGTTATATATAATTAGTGTAGACATCTATAGACAGGGGATTAAAGTTACTGACATCTCTTGTATATTTTACTAATACAGATGTACATGTACATGTATTGTATATGTATTAAATGTACATGTATTAGTGTACATGTATTGTATATGTATTAATATACATGTATTAGTGTACATGTACTATATGTATTAATATAAATGTATTAGTGTACATGTACATGTATTATACATGTATTAATATACATGTATTAGTATACTAGTACATGTATTATACATGTATTAATATACATGTATTAGTATACTGGTACATGTATTATACATGTATTAATATACATGTATTAGTATACTGGTACATGTATTATACATGTATTAGTATACTGGTACATGTATTATACATGTATTAATATACATATATTGTACTAATATATGTATTAATACAATATATATTATGTGTATTATCTTTACTTATGTTTCCACTGCACAATATAACCAGCACGTTTTAAGTTTGCATATACCTAGATTGGAAACAGAAAATGATTACTTCTACTGAAAGATTGTTATTATTATTAATAACATTATCAAAATAGTGATTCTGTATTTATAATGATAATAACAAGTTGTGTTCGTTTGTTAAATAAAATAAATATACATATTATGTAGTAATGATATTCTGTTGGGTTAAAAGTATGTCTTTAAAATAAACTTATCAATCTATTGGTATGTTTATTTTATCTATTAATAAATGATTATATAAGGTACTTGGACTATATACATATATATGGATACTACTCCAATTGAAATGTTATTGTACATAAGTGAAATGTTGACATTGTTAAAGATGAGTGTGTGTGTGAGGTGAGGAAATATGGACACCTGGTAAGCAGACAGCTGGTCCTTTCCGCTGAGTAATGTGTGGTATGCCTGTAGAAAGTGGAAACTAAACTAAAGCAATGATAGTCTTGGGTCTAATACAAACAGGGACAGTTTGTTAAACTAATCAACAAGATTGAACAATTTTGAATGATTTTGTTAACCAACAAAACAGACCCAATATATTATAATGAAGGTGATATTTATTCAAGAATACTTATTACACACTTTTACTCTGAATGTAATCATTGGTAGTTAATACACACAATGAAATATCTGTTCTTGCTATCAAGAAGGCCCACCTTTTGTATTGTCCAAGGCACTCCCCCTTCAGAGAAAATCTGCATCACTCCCTAAGGAGATAAAGAACAAAACTAGCATAAACAAAAAGGGAGGGTATTAATGATAATAACAGCTTACACATTCAAGCAAATATACTGCTTCCTCTGGGTGTAAGAAAGTCTGACCATTGTTAGTGTGACCATGATAGTCCCAGTGCCCTCCCTGTGTTTTGAAAAAGGCAGCTGATTGTTAAACAAGACAACTTCACCCAGTAGTGTTATGGTCAGCCCAGCCCTACTTTAACCAAACCACAAATCAACTTAGAAACTTAACATGATGGATTGTGTCAAGTAATGACTATGATAAAGAATGATGTATGAGAGTTATGAGGTTTTTTAGTTATTGCTTTAGAAAAACACTGAAACAAAATCAAATCATGTGTGTATATCAACAACTCTTTCAGTCAATTTGCTCATGAGCAAACATTCATTGAATAAGTTGAGTATTTTGTTTTACACAAACACATACAGTAATAATAATATCCAACAATTTTCAACACAATCTGTACACATTATCAAACAACAACTTTACTATACACAATAATAATTATGAAAGCAATAAATTACCCCAAGAATGAATACTATTGTACTGAAGTCATTGTACTATTTGTACTATTCATTGTCACACATTACTAGCATATGATTATTTAAATGGTAGAATGGATATTTATAAAATATATTCATATTTTTATCTTGGGAGGTTTGTGTCATGTGGAATACAAACATGCTTGTGTGAGGCCTTTAGCTATGGTCTAGAAAATTAATGTACACTTATATACATACATATTTACTTTCTTATTACAAACTCGTATTAAGCGATCCTGTTCCAGATACTCAGCTACAGAAAGGTTTTTTCTATAAAGAATAATGTGTAAATAATAACATTTTAAAGGTATTTGAGGGACTTGTATTATATGATTATCTTTGATCAAGTTCCTTATGAAAAAATAACAATGTTAGCATTGAAGTAGGCATTGATATCAAGATGTGAAACTTTCATGATGTGTGTTTTTTTTTGTAAAGAGTACTTATCCCAAAAGCTTTGTTCATCTAAGGCTACAATCATTCTGTTTCTAAAAGGAAGCAATACCAAAGAGAAGCTATATAACAAAAGCTACCTCAGTTGTACAACTTCAATCAACCAATACTGGAGAGAGCTATAATAGCTACCTGTTACTACATATACCACAGTCCTGAGTCTATTGTTTTTGCAGCTTCATTAGTCAGTATAATATTATATACAGTACACATAGACACCTGATTATGTGTGGGTTGATTTAATTACACACAAGCAAGACCAACAGCCACAAAATCAATTAGCAATCACTGTGAATCCCATGTCAACTGTAACTAGATTATCAACATATGTATCGAACAGCTATAAACAAGTTTATAGTCTATTGAGTATTAGTAGAAATGCATTGCTAATGACATTTGTTATACAGGTGTCTGGTTTGTGTGTGTATGTGTGTATGTGTGTGTGTGTGTGTGTGTGTGTGTGTGTGTGTGTGTGTGTGTGTGTGTGTGTGTGTGTGTGTATGGAGCATGTTGCTTAGATCTTGTATTATATGTGCATGTATGTTTATAATATAGCAGTATTAACAATAGGCTATCCTTGTTCATCTTAACAATATTCATTGGTCTAGCTTACAATATGAATTTAGTCTAGAAAGTTAATTGGTTTTGTTGATATCAAAATAGAATTTTCCACTAGTTTTATTATCATAACACAATCACATGGTATTTCATTTTTAAGAGCTCCAATGTCAATGTGTTGACAATATTAGCTTACAAGAAGAAAGGAGATCAAATTGATTGTTGATAGCTAAAGTATCTCTCATATCTGACGTCAGTTGTTTAGTTGATACTCACTTTACAACTAGTGGGTCTGTTTGTAATGTTTATAGGTGTTGCTAAAATGTCAATTATTCATGCTATGCAGGATAATAAACAACTAACCACCAACTGTTGAAAAGCATTTTCAAAAGGATGGTGGGGTGGCCTATTAAACTTTGATGTGTGTATATACTGACCTAGTGAATACACCTGTACAACTTACTGTAGAGTTCTTCTTTCAAATGATACTAATGTCTCATATTCTTCTAGATGCACGTTTACTATGCTTTGTCCTTCATCAGTGAAGTGTTGTGTTTTTGGAGCTCTCTGTTTAGGCAGCTTTGCTTCTACTGATTTCGAACTATGTGTATTGGTATGATGAAATAAAATAATATAGCTGTTGTATGATGAGAAGACTCACTCTGGTACTCTAACTAGAGCGCCTATTGACTCAATGTAGGTAGAGTCTTGTGGTTCAGCCATTGCTGTATTGATTTAAATGAATTTCCTGAATAGATTTTAAAAAAGAAAGTGTAATAATTATTCATATTCCATTATATTGGGATATTATTTGTAAATGTTAGTTGAGCCCACCCACGCAATTTGTGAAGATGAAAGAGCTCGGCTCATGAATATCATTATAACCAACGAGCTATTATTTATACAATTAACGTACAGATCTGTTGCATGTTTGTGTGGTCTGTGTAATGTGTTTTGTATGTTTAACACAAGGCCACACATGGCCGGAATGCAGGATGTTCAAACTCCCATCCGCAATTTTTTAAAAAATAAACACAGCTAGTTCAGTGAGAGTATAAAAAGCGAGACGCTACCAGTTGAGTTCTTCAGGAAAACTGTTCAAATCATCTGATATTGTTCTACGGTTCTTGTTTTACGAGAGTTCTTTTCGCAAGCAAATTAAAGCAGTAGCAATATGCAGTTAGCTATGGATCCAAGCAAGCCATATGCTCCTCTTCTTCTACCTCGTACACTCTCTTTGAATCCGCCAACTCCTCTCGAGTTTCCAGGGAGGCCTTTGTTGCATGCTATCGACAACTCGAGCTCTATAGCGTTATCTATTCTAGCCAGAGTCGTTTGCGACGGACACCAGAGAGTGCTGGAGGTACATCAACGTCCTCCTTTCTCTTATATCACTCTGATCTCCATGGCTATTAAGAGCTCTCCTAAGAAGAAGCTAACACTGAACGAGATTTACACGTACATCATGGAAAAGTTTCCTTTCTACAGAGAAAACAGACGAGGTTGGCAGAACTCGATACGACACAAATCTCTCCTTAAACGAGTGCTTTGTCAAAGTCCCAAGGGACAAAGACGATCCGCCTGGTAAAGGCAACTATTGGACACTAGCTCCAGAATTCATGGACGCAAGTCCAGAGGTGTGTGAAACTGAACAGGAGAAGGAGAAACCGCGGAAGACGAGATAGATCTAAAGATGTTCCTGAAGAAGTTACTCCAAGACCTTCCTCAACTGGTAGTACATTTAGTGAAGAGGATGATAGTGGTTCAGTAGTAGGTCGATCTCCTTCCACCTCGTCATCTGCTGGTTTGCTAACTCCACCTTGCAGTCCTACGGATATGGTATTTTCAGATTCACCACCTCCATCTTCAGGGTCTGCTCATCATCATTACCAACCTCCTCCCTCTTCTCCTCAATCTTCGTCTCGAAGAGACTCTACGTTGGATTTGAGCGATCGCTGCAAAAGATTCTCAATTGTTAATTTGCTCTCTTAACTATCAAAATGAGCAAACTATTGCAATAAAAGACAATTTTTATTCTTTTTTATTTGTCTTCATAATCAACACATCTCAACATGGCTGTACATGTTCTTGAATGCATGTATATTATGTCATTTTCTCTGTAAATACCCTTTTTTTCAACCCACATCATTGTTGTCATTATGACATAACAGGTATAATATTAATGTTGCACTTGATTTAGTCAAACAATAGATTCTCTTCATAAAATTTATATCACACGTATTATTATTATTATTATTATTATCACTATCATTTTGCCGATTCTTTTTGTACCAAAATGTGTTTATTTAAATAAAACAGATCTAAAGAGTGAATATTTATTTATATATTATAATTATGTATTTGTAAAATATAATTATCAATGAATAAATTAAATAACTAGCTATTAAACTATTAGACAAACACGTTGCTATTTGGGGCTAACCTCTTTTGGCATCAAAGCATAGCAAAGTGCTCTTCAATCAGTCCACTTGAAGGCTTCTCTGTCTGGGCATTAATTAGAAAAAACTTAACTTCCTCTGTGTCACTTACTAGAAATAATGGCGAGTCTTCTTGGTGAAAGTACTGCTACCAGTAGTGAAGACCTGATACATTTAACGGGTCCACTAACTCAGGAAGCAATCCTCAGACAACTTCATGAAAATTTTCATGGAGGGAAGATGTTATGTGAGTTTACTCTGTTAAACTGTTATTTTAAGCCTCCCACCCTGCTCATTTAGACATGGATTGGACCAATTCTATTGTGTGTCAATTCTTTTGAGAATCCCAGTTCAACTATGATGGCAACTTACAGGAAGTGGGCCGACGTGTTGTAGAGGAATTGTATCACAGTAGACGATCTCGTATGGTTGTCTTCAAGTATGTCAATTTTAATGACTGTATTTTATTGATAGTAAATATGTTAATAATGTGTCAATACATCTTAAGTACATGGGTGTTGTGACTACATTAATAAAATGTAATGAATATAATTAATCAAGTTAATTTGGTATAATGCATGTACATATGCATGTATTCTATTATTTCAGTGGGATGAGCGGAAGTGGGAAGTCATTCACAGCAGATCGTCTTATTGTTAAAATGTTTGCCGACTCAACAAAATCTGAATGGTTACAGGACATAAGAAAAGTGCGTCCATTTTCACAATATATATATATCATTGATCCATTTTAGTATTGGCAAGTATCTTTCTGTGGTGCTCAAAGCTCTGGGTTCAGCTGGAACTGTCGCCAATAAGGATGCAAGTAGAATTGTAAGTTCTCTATTGTACAGATATGTACGTGTTAATTTGATCATGTGATGGTCACATGACTTATTTGTTTAATTTAGGGTCGTTTAATTGAATTTCACTATAATGGCATGCAGATCACTCGACTCAAAGTAAACTGTTATTTTCTGGACCAAGTAAGTATGAAAATTCAATAAGAGAGAGAGTAAGTGTGTGAACAAGAACTAGATAAACTGAATCAACAACACTCTTGTCCTTGAGCAAATATTTGAGTAATTCTCTGGTTGAGTTGATTTTCAAAGCTGCTACATAATTTTATATGGGGTAGGTAGTTTTTGTGTTAATTTTGATCAGGGACACATCCAGTAATATAGTGAATTGTTTGACAAAGGACTTAATTGTAATGAACTGCATAATGTTGTCTTTATATATATATGATCTATATCCCTCCTCCCTCCCTCCCTTCTTCTCTGTCTGTCTGTCTGTCTCTCTCTCTCTCTCTCTTTCTCTCATGTAGACTCGACTAGTTAATCCTCCTCAGAATGAGCAAAATTTCCACATATTTTATCAAATTCTTGCTGGTTTAACAACTGAGGAGAGAAGTAAGTAGAGTTGTCATGGTGACAAGCTTTGTCAAAACTTACAGATCACAAAGCATTCTCACTATACACACTTTTCTCTGATAAGTTTATCTAAGAAATAACTGGTCACTAAGTAAGGAATAATGTACTTCAACAAAGAAAGACTGAAGTTATTATAGGAAAGTACATAAAAGCATCTTTTACCAGGTGCTCCTTACCAGGTGAACATAGTGGTGATCTTTCTAATGAGTTGTAAACAATGCCAACTATGCTCATTTTAATCCTTCCAGCTGCTATAATGCTCTTATGTTTGTGTGTGTATATGTGTAGTACATCTTTTGTGTCTGGTTTGAGTAAATTCATTACTTGAGGGTATTATACATTTCATAGTTTGAGAGTACACCCACACACACCTATTAACGTTTGTGTGGTCATGAATTTATAACAAGAGAGTTATCATTCATTCAGTGGTGGATGGGACTTGTTGGACTGGAAAATAGTTTGCAAATTTTATTTAGAGTCAAGTTTTATTTACTTCCAAGAAATTGATATTATAGCTAACTGTTTTTTCCCTTCATTGTACATGACCAGCTGTATCATCATCACACTCTATTATTTAATTGTTCACATGTTATATTTTTTAATTGTCTCTTTATTGTTCTGTAGGTAAATTTCATTTTCCTCACTACGATTCACGATCTCTTCATTACCTCTCTCAGGCCACAGATCCTCCTGATAGTCCCCAGCAACTTCAAAATCATTTTGAAGCTTGGAAAGTAATATCATTAGTCCATTCATTCATCCACCTGCTTATCTATCCATCCATATCTATTCTCTTAGTGTTCATAGTTGCTATGGAAACAGTCATGTTATTAGTCATGTCTAGAAGGCAATCTCAAACTCTACTCTATTAGTGTTCATAGTTGCTATGGAAACAGTCATGTTATTAGTCATGTCTAGAAGGCAATCTCAAACTCTACTCTATTAGTGTTCAGTCAGTAGTTGCTATGGAAACAGCATGTCATTAGTTATGTCTAGAAGGAAATCTCAAACTCTTTAAACTTCAAACAGATAACTGACCCCTTTCCCCATAGTATTATATAATATAACGACAATGTCTCCATGGATCAGTAGTATTTTATGTAAACAGATTCACTAAATTTGCTTTGTTACATAACCATTTACAAATTCTTTGTACTTATCTAATAATGTAGAATTACTGACAACAGTCATTTCTTGTAGTATCTCCTGTGTATTAGTTAATGCTCTTCTTAATGTAATTATATACTTAATATTATAAATATTATTTTATGTACAATTTGTATTCCCAGTCTAGTTTAGCTCAATTGGGTATACCACTAAATGACGTTATGAAGGTATTGGTTGCCATATTGTTGCTAGGCAACGTCCTGTTTTATGAAGCGAAGAATCAAAAATTATCCTTCCAAGGCATTGATGGTAATAGACACACACACACACACACACACACACACACACACACACACACACACACACACACACACACACACTATAAAGTGTTTTGTGAGGCCAATAGCATTGTTTTTGTGGGAGGTTGAGGGTAGGAGTCAGACTGTCTCCACTGAGAGAAGATAGCTACACTTAAACTCACTTTGATGTAGGCCCTGGTTTTGAGCACCTGTTAATAGCTCATGGCACAATTGCCCTTATCACCCTCAAGATGTAGTATAGGTTAGAAACATTAGAACAAGTAGGACAAGAGAGTTATTGTGAATTCTCTGTGATAAACCAGCCAGCCTGTCTGTCTATTTAGCATTGTTACAACATTCCTACCCTCTGGACACACTTACCATGTAAATTGTCCTTCCATGTCCAGCCTACCTTGTAAAAGGAACAAAAGACTTCATACTAACATGAAATGAAATCTGCTTTATAAGTTGCACTATCATAACAAACATGTAATATTCTTGAATGGTTGTAATACATTATAATGTACATCTTCTGATATTGTTATCACTTGTTCACAAGCAGCTGTTTTTAGTTAATGTATCTTTGGAAGCTTGTTTATCTGTTTATTGCAAGTGCCCTCTCACTTGTGCAATAAAGTAGAACAAATTTATTGCAAAGGAGAGATAATTGTGTGACAGTTTAGTATAATCATGTGACAAGTATGTGATATGTTAATCTATAGCGTTCAACATATGTGAACTAAATTGAGCATTTCAGGTTAACCTGTGTTTGTTAAATTGTCTGGTAATATTGTATGACAGACTTTCACGTACACTTTCCTATATAAAACTACTTTATATAATTGAGTTTTCTAACAATTAGTTTACTATAATACTAACATGTGTGTTACATGTAAAGATATATTCTTTTATTATATGGTAGATTTGTAATAGTTAGGTATAGTTTTTATGTTTGAACATAATATCAAACAATAACACAACATTCACACGTTGTATTGTAAACATGTCACAAATAAATGACTTTCCTTGATTTTACATATTTAGAGCAATAAGTTATAGATAGTTCTAAATTAAGGGAACGTCTCTAAGTTAGCAAACAGTTATAATTAGTTCTAAATTAAGGGAACTCTCTAAGTTAGCAAACAGTTATAATTAGTTCTAAATTAAGGGAACCTCTCTAAGTTAGCAATCAGTTATAATTAGTTCTTTATTTATAGAGTTGCGTGCTGTGGCATCATTATTAGGAGTACAACCTCATGTATTACAACATGGTATCACTATGAGAACATATCTGTCACATAATGGTTCTGTCAAGTCAACCTGCTCAGCTGCTGGGGTATGGTAGTTGGTAATGATCACTTTAAGATCTCTCTCTCTCTTTTCCATAGGCTAACAGTGCTCGGGATGCATTGGCAAAGGCTCTTTTTGTACGGACAACTGTAGCTGTAATGAGGAGAATTAATACTTTATTAAAAGGAGCAGGAGCTCAGTCTCCTCAAAAACCTCACCACCGTTCTATTCCTAAATCCGATTTTTTACCACCTCACACTGAAGTTAGTGACATTGCAGATTACAATGTAAAAATAAAAAAACACACATAATTTGTACAATATACAATTAATGACTACAATGTGTGATCTCGTAGAGTACATGTAAAAAATACATGTACTTGTGTTACAATAGCATATATCATTTATACAATATACAATTAATGACTACAATGTATTACATTGTGACATCATATATTATTTGTAAAAATACATATGGATTATACAATAACTTGTATCATAATAGTGTATCTCTTGTTTCCTTTAGAACATCATCAGTATTGTTGATTTGTTTGGCTTTGAAAAGAATGAATCTAATTCTCTTGAACATCTCTGTATTAATTGGACAGCAGAGAAGCTGCAATATTTCTATTCTCAGACTGTGTTTGATGATACACTCAAATCTTCCCAGTAAATTTTGACGATCCTATAACCACATGTAATCACATGTACAATATTGTCTGTCTATTTTAGGATGGAAGGAGTTGATCCTTTGTTTGAGAGTGAAGTTCATGATTGTGGTGTCTGTATGATTAATTGGCAATAACGTGAGGAGTTCCCCATTTGGTTTATTAAGAATATTCGTTTTGTTACAGCATAGTGGGTTTGTTAAAAGAACTCAATCAAGAAACCGTATCGCCATTGTATGTTATCAATATTCAATCACTGCTGTGTCATCTCCCTCTCTCTTTGACATCATATATAGAGTGTCGTCAGAGGATGTTAGAGTTAGAATGAAACATAAATTCAGTTCTTACAGCTGCTTTACTCCACCAGCTGGATCTTCTTCAAATTTTGTTATCAAGCATTTCTGTGAGAGGTATCTTAAGAACCATCTATTGACAAGAATTCCTTTCACTTCTTCCTTTCGTTTTCCTCCCTCCTCACTTTCTCTCCTCACTTACACTTCTTCCTTTCTTTTCCTCCCTCCTCGCTTTCTCTCCTTTCTTTTCCTCCCTCCTCACTTTCTCTTCTCACTTAGGTTACATATGATACATATAATATACTAAATGCTAACGCCGATACATTGGCTGATGATATAATCGCTATTTTCTCCAACAAAGTCAGTAAATTTCTATGTGTTACAAGTTTTCTATCTGCTTCTTTAGGAATGTAATTTGGTTTTGTGGCCTCATTATTTGCTACTGAAACTAGTAAAGAATTACAGCGTAAGTACATTGTCCTACTATCTATCACAAATTGTCCTCTTCCTGTAGCTGATGGCAGCCCCAAAGGTCAGATGTGTCGTATAACGCCAGCATCACTGCAGCACTCTAGGTACATCCATGTTATCTATAATAAATATTGTTTCTCTCTTTTCAGTCAACTAGAAGCTAGACAACCATCTGCTTTTGTACAAGACTTCCAGGTATACTGTTACTCACTTTTATCTTTGTCATTTTGATTATACACAGGCTCATATTGAAGATGTATTGAGTGCTTTAAAGAAAGCCAGACCTTACTTTATAAAGTGTATCAAGGTAGCATTTTGATAAATGGTAATACTTTCATTGTATCTGATCTCCTCTTTGTTTAGTCTAACACTACACAAACACCTGGACATTTTGACCGGTGATGTAGTCGTCAACAAATTAAGGATATGTTAATCTTTGAAACAGTAGATCTGATTCAAGGAGGTTGGTACTATCACAACAGTAACATGAAAATGAGATTATGTAAATATGGAAGCCTCACTAATAACATGTTATTTATACAAGTAGACACGTACTTGTATTGTATTGTTCGTATACAAAATATACAACAACCAATGTACAGTTTGGTGGTAGTGTTCAGTTTGCTATAGAAACTATAGGACATGTGTTATGATTCATGTAGTTTGTATTTTCACTACAAACAACATCATTATATAGTTCATATAATTTCAATACAATACTAACTTTTGTTACTCATTGTTATATATTGTAGGATATTACCATCACATGTATTATAAGGATTTTGTTCATCGCTATCAAGTAATTGCTCCTGAAGCACTTGAACGACTTCGTAGTCGAGCTCATGAAATGACTGAAGTAAATTATATGCAACCACTGGTGTCTACCTATTGCTCCACCCATTTATTGTTAGGACTTGTTGGCTGATTTTGCACGTATATTGCAGAGGAAGTCCATTACTGAAGATATGGTGGGCATTAGGACACACTAAAGTCTTTTTAACGTAATTACCCCCATACTCTCTCCTCTCTCGGGTCTCTCTCCTCCCTCCTCTCTTCTCTCTCTCTCCTCTCTCCTCTTCCTCTCTCTCTCTCTCCTCTCTCATCTCTCTCTCTCTCTCTCTCTCTCTCTCTCTCCCTGCCTCTCTCTTTCATTTTCCTTTCTCTTTTTAGTGAAGAACTTAGACAACATTTAGAAAGTTTACGTTATACTGTAAGAATAAAGGCAGCCATTAAAATTCAGAGTATTGTACGTCGGTATTTAACAATGAAGCAATTGCCAAGAGCTAAAGCATCTCTACAACAACGAAGTAGTGGTAGTCATCTTCGACCTCATCGTCTCTCAAACTCGTAAGTTAACACAATACGTATCTATTGGTGTATTAAATGGTTCCATCTCTCAGAGATCAGGCCACACCTTCTCCTCCACCCACAATCCCAGAGAGGGAGAGAAATGGAGATCCAACTAGTAATGCAGGACCTCGTAACTATACTATAGTTGGTAACTTCAAAATTGCTTTTCCACAATGGAGATTAATCAGATATCAATACCCAGGTTAAAATGGACAAACAGACATATTAAATGATAAATAATACATTCTCTAGATACCGGTCCACCTATCCTACGACCTGGTGATGAAGTATATGTGATAGGGCGGAGTCAAAAGCGGGGTTTTCTCATTTTGAATATGGTGGAAAAACAGATCCACTTACCTCACTTTTATACAGAGTTAAGAGTGAGTCTATAAATTATAATGTTTGATACATTGAAGGTATTGCATCTCAAAACATGTTAATTCCTTCTAAACACTGTATTAAGAATATCTTTAAACTATTTGAGGTCTCAAATTTTCTCAATAATTTCAGAAGTAGAACTAATAATATATTATACTTTAGTTGATCTGCTAATGTAAAGAACCAATTTCTCACAGAATGAGTAGACCCCTTCAATTAGTTTGATGTTATTTGTTGTTGTTCAAAAGTTGAGTTTATTTTGTGTCTCTTGTTGTACATGTATTGTGTAGTTTGTGTTACGTTATTGCTTACAACAGAATACTTTCATGCTCAGTAGAACAAAAGTACTAAGTCACGATTTGTAACTAGTGTTACAACATCTGCTGCCGTTAATGAAGTGAAACAAGGAAAATGTGTTAAATGTAGTCATATTGACGAATATGAGGATTTTATGGATAAAGCAACAATCATTATAATATTAGAGTGCTACTGTATTTGAAATAATCTGCATGGCTGGGATTAAATTATAGACTATTGTGTTAGTTTGAATAATTTTAAACCTTTTCTCTAGTTGACTCCGCCTCCCATTCAGAGTCCATTTGCCATGCCCACATCACCTCATCAACCACTTCAAACCTATAGTGAACTATGAGTCATTCATCAATTGCTGTTCTCATAAGTTTAATCAGTTACTGAATTTTCATTATTGTCTTTTTTCCTCCTTTTAAATTTTATCATAAATGTTTATGTGTATTGGGAATGTGAATAATTTATTTAGTGTTTTTATGAATCATAGTTGCTATAGTAACTTTTATTGAATTCTCATTTTTTTGAGAGTCTTTTTACTTTGTCCAGTAGTTGTTGGTTTCTTTCTGGTTGATATTCCTTTGGGATCTGTTTTTATTGGAGGGAGAGGTATACGTGAAGAGGGACCACCCATATCCCTTTTACTATCAGATTGCATACGTGAAGAGGGACCACCCATATCCCTTTTACTATCAGATTGCATATGTGAAGAGGAACCACCCCACATCCCTTTTACTATCAGATTGCATACGTGAAGAGGGACCACCCACATCCCTTTTACTGTCAGACTGATGGGAATTACTCTTGATGATAGTCTTGTTAGAATCAACAGGCTTTTGATTTATAAGTTTCATTTTTGTTTTTGTATTAGTTTTCTCTGCCATCATCTCTTTATCTGAGTGTTCTTTTCCTTTCTGAGCGTATGATATGTGATCTCTTTGGCACAGAATGACTGGTTCCACCTTTCTTTTCTCTCAAAGATTTCAGAGTAGCAGAGGAAAGACGATTAGTTTTTATTTTCCTTAAAGAAAAACATAAAAGATAAATCTGTATAATTATTAAGATTTAATCACCTCAAATTTCTGAACCTTTTATCAGCTCTAAGAACTCTGGAGTGTGTTA
The DNA here is from genome assembly GCF_016097555.1 of Gigantopelta aegis. Taxonomy (NCBI): domain Eukaryota; kingdom Metazoa; phylum Mollusca; class Gastropoda; order Neomphalida; family Peltospiridae; genus Gigantopelta; species Gigantopelta aegis. The sequence goes on from NW_024532795.1 coordinate 54,912, forward strand.
TGTATGCCATTCTATCAGCTACTGGTATGATAAAGAATATTTTCATGTAATAATAGCTTAGTCTGTCTGCAACTAGAGAAAGATAGAGAGAGAGAGATTATGTATCAAATCCTCCACACAATAATTACTTGATTAATAACTCGCTGTTGAAGGTCAAAATCTTGAGATGAAATAGGATTATTCAATGATTGTAGAACCACCTCAGCATCCTAAAAAATTGATAAAGATACAACCCCTAATATTAGGTACCTTAATTGTTTTTAGGGGGGGGGGGGAGGTCTTTGATCTTCTCTGTTTTGAAGAAAGACGTCTAGTGAGAAATCCCTTAGCCATAGCAGTTAATTTCCATACTGGATCCTATATTTAGAAAACAATTAGAGAATCTGATAGTACAACGTTTACCTCAACATCTCTACTTGTTCTTCGTCTTCTTCTGGTAGTCTGCTGAGAAAATACATTAATCTGATGGGTCTACCAGTTGGTCTCTCTATGGATGTAGTGGGTCTGTTGGTACATTTGACTATTGGTCTGTGGAGCTGTGGCAGCTATCAGGGTGGTCTTCTCCGATGTGTGGTTATCATTATTAGTGGTCTCTCTGATGTAGTTCTGTTGATACATTGGACTATTGGTCTGTGGAGCCTGTGGTATCATTAGTGGTCTCTCCGATGTAGTCTGTGGTACAGTGGACTATTGGTCTGTGGAGACCTGTGGCACTATCAGTGGTCTCTCGATGTAGTCTGTGGTACATTGGACTATTGGTCTGTGGAGCTTGTGACATTATCAGTGGTCTCTCTGATGTCGCTGATGTGGTACATTGGACTATTGGTCCGTGGAGCCTGTGGCACTATCAGTGGTCTCTCCGATGTGTTCTGTTGGTAATTGGACTATTGGTCTGTGGAGCCTGTGGTTCTGTGGGATGTAGTCTGTTGGTATATTGGACTATTAGCTATTTGCTGATTAAAGTAATGCTGTGTGGGCCATTTTGCTGCTAACAGAGGTTTATTCTTTCCTGTAGTAGTGATATTATTAGTCTCCTTAGATGATGAGTACTGGAAGACACAGGAGTATTGAGGGAGGAAAAAAGTTAGTTGAAATCAGGTGGAGGTCATTATTGTAATTAGAGACATATTCGGGGAGGGTTCTCCTCTTTTACTATGTAAGTTCTTTTCTTTGACTCCCAATGTTTCAAGTCGAGTCTTGATGTAATCTCGCAGCTGGGTTATTGAGCGTCTTCTGTTGATTGATGATTTCATTTTCTCTCTTAATGGCCAACTCTTTATAATGTAACAACTCATCCCTTTGAGACTCTAAGTACTGAAACGGATTAGATATAGTAAATTTGTTAATTATTATATACTTACAGGAAAAGGAAAGTGAACGAAAAAAACCAAACCCATCGTTTCCATTGTGAAATTTTGCATTTCCCCCGCTATTTTAGAAAGCAAAACAATATTGAAAGGAATGTCTTTAATTAGAACAATGTACTGAAATTAGAATAAAATACGGTATTTGCTCCCCGGGGATGCTTGGTGAGAGAAGTTTAGAAGAACCAGTCATTTTACCATAATGCCAGTGGGATCAATCCTCACACAAAACCAATATGGACGGTGAGATTAGTATACGCATTCTACTCTAAAAGGTTCCAATATTGACGTGTAGAAAATTGTATGTATTTTGGTAATGTTAAAGATTGGCATGCAAGGGCTACCATATTAGTCAATAATGTTATCAAAATAATTACATACTCTACTTGTTTCCTCTCTAGTTATTTGCTAAGGTGTTTCGTCAAGCTGATACTGATGAAACTGGCAATGTAGAGGCCTCACTTATCACTGAACTAGCAGCTTCTGTATTGGGTTCTCAAATCAAAGACTCCGAGAAGCAACTTATTAAATATCATTCCGATTTAAGAGTTGGTGCGTATAAATAAACTTACAAACGCACATCAATTTATGCTACACTAACACTAAATCTTAACAATAGTTATAAAAAGTTAGAATTATGTTAAGTAATTCTCTTGTATCCTTACTAGGCCAGGCTACGATTGCATTTGCTGACTTTTTGGAAATGATGGGTGAAATTTTGTCTGAGACCACCCGCTGGGGGAACCTCTCGACTCGTCTTGATGGTTACGTGGTTTTTGACACCATACAGGAACAGATCCGTTAAAAAGTCTCTAAAGAGAGGTTTTGAATTCAATATCATTGTCGTTGGTAAGCACTGACTTGTAATAGTTTAGAATTTGCCAGTTATCTTGTGTGAATTAACTAACCCTCACTTAAACTATGTCCTCCCTCCATACAATATACTCCAGTGTATAATAAGATTGTAATAACATTATAATATGTTATTACTATACTGGTAATAGAGTAGTAGTAAGGAACAGATGTCATTTCAAACCCCTTTGGGGATGTTTGTTAACAACTAAGTCAACTGTGTCTCATTTTAGCCACACCCACGACAATAACTTAATGTCAAATTTAAGAGTGTCCAATGTGTTTGTCTATTAAGTTATCTTCTTCTAAACCACACCCCTTACTTTCTCCCACTTTTAGGTGAGAGTGGACTGGGTAAGAGTACGTTGGTGAACACTTTTATTTAAGAGTAAATCAGTCGTACCTCATGTACTCCTGGACCTCACATTATTCCTAAAAACTACTGAGTCAACTCTGTTAGTCATGGAAGTGGTCCAATATGTTAGTAGTACACCCTTATATCAACATAGCTGTCATACTTCAGTGTAACATAATGATGTCTAAAATGGATACCACTACTATAATATGATAGCATTGTATAAAAATATTTCTCACTATACTACTAATTACTTTTATATTAATTTAGTTCTTGTATTATTGTATTACTATATTTTGTTGTTATTATAATGTTGTTTTGTTGTCTTTAGTGATTGAGGAACAGAATGTTCGTCTTAAACTCACAGTGACTGATACTCCTGGTTTTGGGGATCAAATTAACAATGATAAATGGGTAAACCCCTAGTTAACAAGTTACTAATTATTTATCAATTATGTTTCTTAGTTGGACACCTATTCTTGAGTATGTAAATGATCAGTTTTGCTCATATTTACAAGAGGAGGTCAGTAATCACTAGGAAAAGGTCATTCTGACAGCGAGGGTTCATTGCTGTCTTTATTTCATCCTCCCAACTGACACAAGTAAAGATAGATTGATGGTTGGATGAAGGGTATGTGTGTTAGTATCATTGATATATGGATAGTATCTATGAATATCTGTTAAATCTGTGATAGTATCATTGTATATTTTAATATCTGTGATAGTATCATTGATAGATGTGATAGTATCTTGATATATGTTAATATCATAATTCTGTTATATGTATCCATTTGATATATGTTAATATCATATATCTGTGATAGTATCATTTGATATATGTTTAAATCATTGATATCTGTTATGTAATTGATATATGTTAATATCCTTGATATGTGATAGTATCATTGATATATGTTTATAGCATGGATATCTATGATAGTATCATTGATAGATGTAATAGTATCATTGACTAATATCTATGATTAGTTTCGCGTCCTATTGATATTGAGTTTATGAAGAGACTTGATGAATTCGTCAACATTGTACCTGTCATAGCTAAATCAGACACAATGACATTAGAGAGAGGGATACCTTCAAAAAACTAAGGGTATGTGATATTGTATATGTATTAATTAAGCTATTGTTTATTGTGGATAGATTCGTCAAGATTTGGAATATCTAATATCGTATCTATCCCAGTGCATATGGTGCTGAAGACGAGGATGATGCAGCAATTAATAATAAAATTGAGGTAAGAAAATGTTTGATGAGTTATGGTTGTTGTTCATCTCTCTATCATTTTATTTAGCAATATCGTCTTTTGCTGTCATTGGCAGTGATTAAGGAAACGAGGTTGGTGGCAAACGAGTGCTTGGACGACAAAACAAAATGGGGTTTTGTCGAAGTGGAAAACAAGAAACATTGTGAGTTTCTCACCTCAGAGATATGCTCATTAAGTGAGTGGGAAGATAAGGATGCGTGTGCTTGAAATGAGCTCTCTCTGTGTCTGTCTAGGTCACACATGCAAGATCTGAAGGAAACCACTGATAAGGTTCATTATGAGAACTACCGTCAGAAACGTCTACGGGAGTCAAAAGTTGTGGGTGAATTCAACATCTGATACTTCTCCATTTGTCCTCTAACTAGAACAAGAATCAATGGCTACAGTTCATTAACTATATTTTTTCTTAATTTTTTTTTTCAGCTAACACATAGTTACCATAGCAACCCTGTAGATTTATGACTTTAGGCAATATTAGTATTTACAATTTTTAAAAAAACAACAAATTATAGATATTCTCTTTATTAGTTTATTTGAAATTTTTGTAAGTGGTGATTTATGATTTTGAGTTGTGTATAACGTACTCTCCTTGTTATGTAATGGATTTTAAGATATTATTTTAGCAAAAGATGTGAGAGTAACACATTATAATTAAAGTCTAGTCTGAGCCCCAGACTTTGCTGAAGGTATGTAGATCTAGAAGAACTGAGACCACAGTAATACTAATTGTTAATTATGAGAGAGAACATGACAATTGTAATACAAATACTAACAAAAATTGATTGATTTACTGTTAGAGATCTGAACAGAGTTCAATGTAAAAAAATTTCATAAGTGATTTAGTGTGAGATAAGTGTTTGTAATTGTTCAAACTTTTTGTCTGGTACAGGGCTAGAAATTTAGTGGCTAAATATTGAAATGGTTTGTCAATGTTGTCTTGTTCTTTCTACAACAACAATAACAAGACTATACTAAGATTATCAGAGATCAACTTACAGATGCTGAGCACTCAAACATATTCTAATTTCATTTGCTTTTGCAAATGCGCGTCCTTCTTCTTCAGTCACTACTCTTTCGTAGAACAAGATCAACTTATTAGCTACCAGACCCCTAGTAATCAGATTATCAAAGTGAACCATTAACAAGAATAACAATACTCAATAACAATACCAGGTAGAAAAAAGTTCGGGAGCAGCTTTTTGTGCTTCACTTCTCCTAGCCATTTAGCACAGCTTTTGAAAAGATTGTTCATCAGTAACTCATACACCACTACGACTAAACTAGGGTGTGCCCACTGATAAATAAAATATATCTATGACAAATTGAGCTATATACATATCTTTACAAAGTTCTGAACAAATTCAGAATACATTTCTTTTCCTGCTGAATCAAAGATATATAATTCCTAAGGTTGGATGATTATAGTTATAATAAACAATTATTTAAATGACCACTATAGCCTCTGTATCTGTACTGGTATAGTTTTAACAGATATATCAACACCTAATGTCTGTAACAACAAGTATAGTCACGTTATATAAATGAGTATCTTTACCATAGAATAGTTCTTGGCAAATTGAGTCCCATCACTTTGTAATGACTTTATTAAAGCTGTTTTACCAACAGTAGAATCACCTATAAAGTACATACATATATTACAGAGATAAAAATAGATTATACTTACCTACTATAATACATTTAGCTCTTAATACTAGTGGCATATATCTCTGTCCTCTTGTGATTGCTGTGCTAAGCAACTATTCATATACCAGAAAATATTGATTTTTTCTAATTATTGGTCATTGAAAAACTGATCGTACTGAGGTAAATAAACGGAAATTTGTAAATACTATTAGCTAGAAGACAAAGAAACACTCCCAGGGCACTTACTTGATTCCAGTTGTATAGGTAAGCGATTTTATTTGCAATTGTCTTCACTGTAACTAATGTTTAATATGTGACAATTTTCTAATCATACATGAACTGGTTTTAACATATAGTGGTATTATATGATGTTAGTATGATGTACTAATTGTAGTTCATAAGTGTTACTTGATTACAAAAGTGACACATAGAATGTCAGACGTGTGGTGTGTGCAGTACATGTGTAAAAATAAGTATAAATCTCTCATGATTGTTGTAAATGGGTGTTAAAAGTTCTTGCAATAAAGTATGGCCTCCTTGTGCTCCATAATAAGTAAGGTGCAGAGTAAATGCTAGATTGTTATTTGATCTTCCTTTAGTGATGCATGTTCTTTTATAGCTTTTCTCCATGCTTTATGGACATGCCATACACAGATTACTTGAGTATCTCTACCTCAAACACACTGTTACCAATCATTAAAATATTGCTCTGCATTATTGGACATAAACCAACAAAGTACAATATTACCACATTTATCCTTCTTATCAATACTAAAGTGTATTCTTGATTTGAAAATCATCCAGCCTACAGGCAGTCCTTCATCATACTTGTCCAATAGATGAAAATTAGTTATCCTTTGAGTTGGAAAAAAGTTGCAAATAATTTAGCCTTTGTTGGCTATAATTGTTGATAGTAGTCGGCAAAATGCCCATGCAGATTCAGAAGTGATTTATTGTTATGCTGACTACTACTATAGAACAATGAGACAATAGTTGTAGAGTTCAAAGGTCCTGTCCTTGAAATGAGGGTTGGACAATTGACATTTGCAGAAGGTATGAGCAAACTATGAACACACTAGTACCAAAAAACAATGTTTTGCTCAAGAAATGTTTTTGAGGGAGGTAGGTTGGCTGGCTGGTTTTTTCAATTTAGTAGATGTAGTTATAGGAAAGTGTCTATGATGGCACTTATTACTGACATTTTCAGAAAAATATAATAATATTACTATTTTTCATTATTGAATAAAAAAAGGTTATAAACAATTTATATCCTTGTTTACGTTAGAGAAAAGCAACTGTAATATCTGTTGGCCACAATTCAAGTAGAAAGAAGCAAATAAACAGTTACTTAAGCGTTTTATCACTGTTTAGGCAAATGGAAAATAATTCTAAAAGTTGAGAATGTTTCTGAAGTATTATAAGCATATTACTTTTTAAAAAGGTGTGCTGTGTTGTTCCAAATGACCCTGCTGGTTCATTTGTGGGGCCTCCATACAACTTATTATCCAGGATTCCCTGCTATTGGTAGCTGGGACTGTTGCACAGCATGGTAACTCGTCTAAAGGCAAGGTAATCCTGGCTGAAGTGTTGCCCCTCCACTTCAAACCAGCCAGTGTACTGAAGATTCAAGATAGGATCTGTCAGTAGAATTGAGGATGCAAACACACCAAGCCTCTTCATATTTAAAGGTAATCAATAATTTTTTTAAATAATTCCCAGGGTACCATAACTACTGCACTCCATTGTATTTTAATATCATATCTTAACTTTTAATTAGATTCTCAATATCAAACATCTAATAAACAACAGTTTAATTTAAAATTATTATCTGATAAAATTGGTGCTAATAATAATTTTATGAAATTTTCTTCGTTAGTTTTTATATTATAATACCAATTGTATATTTTGTATATACCGTACAACTTATTAAAATTTGTGGAATGTTCTCTATGACAGACTTAGGACTGACATTCCTTCCCAGTAGTAATAGAATGTAAGATTAAAAAAAAAAAAAAAAACCTTGTGTGTTGCCCAAACGATTCCTACCTCGCTCACCCACTCAGGCTTCCACTTAGGCTCCAGGATCCCTGCTATTGCTAGCTGGGACCGCCACCTGGCTTGGTAACCCTCGTCTTCGCGAGGTAATCCTGGCTGGAGCGTCGCCCTAACTTAAAACCAGCCGTACGGGATTCCAGCTCTTAGGGAATGTCGCATTCAGGAACCGGGAACCACAAATACACCAGCCTCATCTCGTTTAAAGGAGACTACCAGCCCTATCCTAGTCGGCCTTTCGGATACTCCGTAGAGTATGCTGGTAACCATCTCAGAGGTCTGATGCATTGCAGAACGCTGGCCACAACACACTGGCACTCATGACTGTTTTGGTTTTCCTTTTATATGTACTTACGATTTTGTCTTCAGTCTCTTGTGGGGCGCGCTGTGTACCGCTATGAATCTCATTAATTATATGACTGAAAAGAGCTCTTTGGCATGTGAAATATAGGTATAATTTTATTACAAAGATAAGTTGACACATGATAACTTCAAAAACAAATCTATTAATAAATAATACACTATATTTTATAACTCCTGATGGATGGACAACTTGTGAGATTGTCGAGGAATGTACAGTGCTTCTGAATTATCTACTGTAACTTCATGAATTGCTCCACGAAACTTATATTTTACTCGTAAATGTTTTTTCTCTCCAATACAAGATCATAAAATCCGGGGAACCATACTTTTGGAGTTTTCTCTCAATACTAGTTTAGAGTCTAAGACAAGACATGTAGAGGAATACAAACATCTATAACTTTAGCTGGAGATAATGGATCAACATTTGTCTGAGTGGAAAATAAGCAACCGTACCACGCCTCTAAAATAATTAATCCATGTCTGGCTTGTTCTGTAGATATAATACGGTGTACTGTTTCTTCCATCAACTCGAAAAAGCAGCCTCAGCCTTCTCGTTTCCTTTCTTTCATTTCTTTCTCTCTCTCTTTTCGTTTCTCTTCCATTTCTTTAAGTCTTTGTGATTGTAAAAGTGGTCCTAATGCAAAGGCCCTATACAGCCATATAGTGCTACAGGAATAATACTGGCATATAGTACAGCTGGTAAATAAATGAAAGGTGACAACTGAATCTTCATGACATAATTCATGGAAGCTCCGTATAAATCTTAAGCGCAGTTCCACTCCATTTTTTGATGAGATTAACACTCGAGCACCCACTTGAGTTATTTATCTAGTGTATGATCAACTCCATATGTCAAAGAAGGCCCATAGTACTCAAACGAACAGCACAACTTCCTATGTAACCTTGCCTGGGTTGGAATTTTGAAGATATTTGGATGTGAGATGTTTGATATCCAACTTGGACTTCTCCGACATATTCCATTTTTCTTTAAGCTGTCCGTAATGACCACACCTACTGCATTGCCAGACTCTTTACATGAAATACAGCTGTTGTTTGATTGTCCAATTTACGAGCCAGTCGTCCATTTAAAGAGATACCCAAACCATGCGGAGTCCACTGGAGGACATTTTCACTTGTTATGTACATACTACTACTTATGTTCCCGATAAAAGTCCACACCCAGTGATGGGAAAGGGCCCAGCAAGAGCTGTATACTTGATCCAGTTTTGGTTTTCTAATTGTTGTCTCACACTACATTGTATACCAGTAAATAACACATGATGAGTACTAAAGGCTGATCCTATGATATTAATCCCAAATTCTTTGTCATTTGAGCATCAACTGACTGTGAGCGCATAAACTTTCTTAACTGATAGCTTCTCTCCTCCTCCCTCAGATCCCATAATGAGGGGAGTAGCATCAATATTTAAGTGGAAACAACCACGGGGTGACTTCTTGGATGTACTCCCCCCCGTTCTTCAAAAAGGGCCTTTAGTTTCTCATACTCTTCTAATAGTTCTGTAGGTAATATTTTTCTTTTCTATAATAGCACGATCATCGTTAACCCCTTTCTTCCCACGTAAGTCGTACACAGCTCTGAGACGAGGATCATTTATACCTCGTATGCTTCATGTACCGCTTGAAAAATTGGCTAGCAACTTCTTGTTTCTTTTCATCTTGGTATCTACCAGTAGGAATGACAAAGTTTATGAGGGGTGTGGCTTTGATCTAGAACTACAGGTGGAGTACATATGAGTGGTATGTTTACCTGTCTGGGTGATAGATTCGACATACCCTTCGATAGGCAGCACGTATCTCATCAGATGAAGCACTTCTTGGTACATTCGTAGAGCGTATATTCACTTTGCTCTTCACTCGAGAGCTCCCTCTCAAATTCATCTGCTTCTTCAGCCATGTTATTGAAAGTATACGGAATTGCCATTTTTTCACTCATTGTCCTTTCTATACAAATTTCAGAACGTTTCCGTGTATTTCCGTAAACGTTAAACACGTGTGAGAGGAGGAGATTTAGTTATTTGTTTGGTAGCTAAGAGACCACCAGCCCAAGTAATTATGGCGGACCAGAGGTATGATCTCGATGTTCTCAAAAACTTCATCGAGCAGTAGCTCAACCGTCTCCACAGGACCTCAAAATCAGTAAGCTTTATCAGTGAAGATGGTTTCAAACTGTTCACCTTCACCAACTTAACACTAGAGCTCAGCAAGCTCAGAGGATTATGATATTTTATCTGATGAAACTGCAAGAAAAAAACAAGTAAGTAACAAAGGAAGGTATTTAATCAAGTTCTAATATTGTAACATTTTTAAAGAACTCTCAAGCAACTCCGTCAAAAAGATAAGAAGCAAGCTGAACTTTGAACAAGAGAACAAGTTTTTCTATTTATGTCAATGGAGCTAATTCTAAATCAACTCAAATCCTACCATCAAAGTGTCACCAACTCAGCAACGAAAATCAAAGACAGCTGGTATCTAAATAATGAATGTAAATTTAAAGTATTATTGTTGGTAATTCTACAGATTCTAGAAATCAACCAAAATCTCCTAGTTTTCAAGATATTAGGAAGTAAATTAGATAGGAACATGCACTTTGTAATTATTATTAATTGATAGGAGTGTTTTCCCGAAGAAGAGAATGGGTCAAAGTTCGTGGATTGTAAAAACTGAACATGGAGAAGCCCTCCATATTCCTGTACCTTGTAAGAGTCTAAGAGAGTGAGAGAGAATCATACTAACTTTGTTACAGCTATAGAATACAAAGATGATTTTGAGGATGAGCTTTCTACTTCACTTGAACAAGTAAGTCACGTTTGAATTTAACCCTTTTAATCTATGCACCATAGACAATAGACCTCTGATAGCATCGAAGAAGAAGATGATGATGAAGATGAAAAATCTATATCATCTTGTCCTCATACTTCAAATGTTAGCATTTAGGTCAGAGCCATCAGGTAATATTATCTTATTAAGAGCTTAAGAGTCTATCATATTACTTTATAGTGCAATATAATGATAGACAGTTATCAGGTACTCATAGAAAATATTCAGGTAAATATATGTACATGTTCATATACACTTGATGATTTTATTAACAGCGGCAACCCGAACACTTAGTGCTATATCAAGGAAGGACCCTCGTCATCAGGAAAGGATTCTTTGGATAGTTCTGTAGATGATGATAGTCTTATAGAAGCATTAATGGTTGAGAATCAACTGATACCACCCGTCACTAGTGGGTGTGGTCTTAACTCAACTGTAGCGTCACATACTGTGAAGCTCTTTTGAAAACTGAATCTAGTTATTTAAACCTGAGGACTCATTCCCAAATAATTCAGTCCCAGTCTTGAATCATCCTACGGACACATTCCCATGTATTCCAGTCCAGTCTTGAATCATCCCAAGGAGGATTCATTCCCAAATAATTCAGGGTCCCAGTCTTGAATCATCCTACGGACACACTCCCATGTATTCCAGTCCCACTCCTGAATCATCCCAAGGAGACTCATTCCTAAATAATTCAATCCCAGTCCTGAATCATCCTACAGACACACTCCCATGTATTCCAGTCCCACTCCTGAATCATCCCAAGGAGGACTCATTCCCAAATGATCCAGTCTTGAGTCATCCTACAGACTCATTTTCAAACCACTCATTGTCAGTAGTAAAAGATATGGAAAAATTTTCTGATAATGTTCACAAGATACCAATGAAGAGTGTGCAACTAGCCCCACCCACTCATTAGAGGAACAATTCAAATTGTTACTGAAACTGTTTAAACGACTGGATAACAGTGGTGTGTTACATGTAATTAATTGTCTTTAAAATTTTGTTACAGGAACAGAAACAATTACTGAATGTTTTGAAGCAAATAGATACATCTGTTACCATGGATACTCCTGTTATCTCTTCACCATTGTCCAAACTACCTAACAATGACACGTCTCTCAAACTTCCAGTTATGCGATCATGTCAGAGCAGTTGCCATTATTAGGTCCATGTACTCCATCTTCCTCACTTCCAGCATGGCTAAGTACAGAAGTGATAAGTAAGTTAACTATATTCTAAATATAAAACGTTACATCATATTGTCTAAATATAGAACCAGATACATATTATGATCTAAATATGGAATTTTCTTTAGAACCACCCAGTTCACCAGCTCCGTCAATCAATGGATCTTTCTTTTTTACCTTCTCTTCTGATCGACCTCGTCAGGTCGTACTACTGGATTAAGAGGGACTTTATTAAAACAGAAAGACAACTTACGTTCATCGAGTGATACTCACTTATCTACTTTTCTAGATTCTGAGGATGACAATCAACCACGTCTAAAACAGCTGTAAGATACAATATAATTTGATATATTTTAATAATAATTCAACAGGTATTAGCCCAAGGTCGTCGTCATATTCTCTATGGATCTGATAATTGTCTTGTACCGTCTGCTGAAGAAACTCTTGTCACAGACACAACAGAAAGAAGCACTACATCACTGATGTTTCATACTTCGTCTCTTACCACCTCTCTCCCTCCACTCACATCTCTCACCTACACCTTTCTCCCTCCACCCACACCCTCACTAGACGAACCTGACATTGCTGGTAAAATCAATCATGCTTCCAAATCTGTTGAAGTGTTCGAGAATCACTTGCTTCTGTTCACAATTTGACCGCAAACACTGGGAAATAGTCCATGAAGATCAAGGTACTTTATATAACTAATGTATTATTGTTATGATTTGTGTATTGTGGTATAGATGATATTCTGGAAAACTTTCTAATGGAGTACAGGAGAAAGCAATCACTCCTTGTGATATAGTTGAAGATGTACCTACTTTAGATAATAACAATCTGACATCATTTATAATACCAGAACTACCTCAGGGCAAGAGTTAGTGATGTTGATACAGAGTACGTGGGGGATAGATATTATGTGGGTCTCACAAGTATTGAAATATTTACTAGCAGTGGTGAGAAAGCCCCTATAAATCAGGTACTTAATTAACCATACATTCTTACTTACAGTTTGCATTTATAGTCTCAGTAGTACTTGATATATTGTTGTAATTATGTTAGATTTCTGCTGATCCTGCTGATATTAATGTCCTACCAGAATATAATGATGATCCTCGTGTTGTCACTAACCTCATTGATGGAGTCAATAAAACGAGGTACAATTATTACAGTCACTCCTCACTTGCTTACACACACTTATCTAGAGATGACCTTCATATGTGGCTAGCTCCATTCTTACCCTACAATAATCATCAAATTAAAATAATATTTAAAGATCCTGTTACCATAGCAATGATCAGAATATGGGTAAGCTAGTTATACAAGTTATTTCAACTTGTACCTTCTTTTATAGAATTATAATAAATCTCGGATTCATTCTTATCGAGGAGTCAAAGATATTTGTTTATATTGGATGGAGTGAAAATATTTGAAGGAGAGATTTTCTAGGTATGATCACATTGTACAGTAAGATATTATATTAACATATTTTGTGTACTATATTGTTAGGGCTAGGGAGGTATTGATGGTGAGATTGAAATGTTTGCAGAAGTAAGTTTTTTGAAGAAGATATGAACGTATATATGATCATCTCGCCCTCTCTCTCTCTCTCCTCTCTCTCTCTCTCTCCTCTCCTCCTCTCTCTCTCTCTCTCTCTCTCTCTCTCTCTCTCTCTCTCTCTCTCTCTCTCTCTATCTCTCTCTCTCTCAGACAATACTCATTCACAATAGATGAAGATATTTTACTGGATGTTGCCTTAAATGATGAATCATTCCTTTCTCATATATCAGATCATATGAAGAGGAAGAAACCAATGAACAACGACCTTCAACAGCTGACACCATTCAAATACTAGAGGTAAATTTCTTACACATATATTCTTCTAAACTTTATTTGGATATGAACAGGATTTAGATGAGAGACCCTTTACATCCACTGCTGGACCTTCTAATGTCCCTCCTCCTGCTTCTATTACTAAATCATATACTAGTATAGGACAACAAGAATGGACAGAAATAAAAGGAAAAGTACTGTCTTATTTCCTGACAAATTATCCATTTTATTTGATTTTATAGCTGTTCTTTTCACACTTTTATCATCATGGGGTGATCCTTCTTGTATTGGACTAACAGGGCTGGAATTACTTGACTCCACCCATACACCTATTCCCCTATCCCCTTCCCAACTTACACTCTCCCCCAGTGGAGAGAGCAAAGGACTAGAGACCCTTCTTGATGGAGAGAAACATGGTCCACTAGTCCCACCACATGTGGTCTGTATCTTCTGTTGACAAAGTAAACTATTGAGATTAGGATTGGATGTACCTCATCAAATAGGTGGAGTCATAATATGGAATTACAACACAGTCCCCAGAAGATTCATACATTGGAGTGAGTAACATCCTCATTTCTATGCTGACATGACTAGACTGAGATCTATACTGCATTAAGACTCATACTATACTGTATTAAGACTCATACCTATACTATTTGATTTTCATAATAGGTTAAATTAATGACTATCCATATTGACAATAGAATTGTCTCACCAGAAAATGGATTCTACTCAGAAGAGGTATATTACATGTAGTACATATACATGATATACATTTAATTGCATTCTTTTATTAGCTCCAGGCAATGATCATTATGATTATGGATAATATCTTCAGTTATTATCATGTCCATATATGATAATATTGAACATAATTAGTACATCATTAACTATACCTTGTGGATGTATCCATTTTGTAGATAAATGTATGGATGGATTGACAGATGTATGATGGAACAGATGTATGGATGGACAGATTGACAGATGTATGGATGGACAGATTTCTGGATGATAGATGACAGATGGATGGATAGATTGACAGATGTATGACAGATTGACAGATTATGGATAGATTGACAGATGTATGGATGGAGATTGACAGACAGATGTATGGATGGATAGATTGACAGATGTATGGATGGACAGACAGATGGACTGACAATAGGTGTTGTATATTCTTAACTCTTATCAGTTGTATTATCAGTTCCAGCTGCTCTTCATGGGGAGACCCTTATTATATTGGACTAACGGGACTAGAAATGAGAGATGAGAATGAAGAAGTATTACCTCTCACTCCAAAAAGTACTAGCAACAGATCATGATACAAATTATTATATTTATTAACTCAACACAGATATAGCAGCATACCCATATAGTGTTAATGTATTAGAGGGTATTAATGGTGATGTACGTACTCCTGATAAACTCATTGACAATATCAATGATAGTCATGAGACCAGACATATGTGGTTATCTCCTATTTTGCCTGGAGTTTGTAATACTATTTATGTCATATTGATAGACCACAACTAGTAACTAGCATAAAGTTATGGAACTATGGCAAGACACCTATTAGAGGTGTGAAAGAGTTCTCTGTAAGTATAGTTATCTTCAAATAGTAATATAATTAATGATTTATTTTTTCTATAGATATTAATTGATGATCTATTAATAGGTACTGATATATTACCAATGGCACCATTACCAACAAGTGGTATCCTACCAACAGTAGCTCCGCCTATTCGTCCTCTGGTGGTTCAACTCTCTGAGTTCTCAAATCATGCAGATACTCTGTTAGTAAAAAAGAGATAGAGAACAACACATTAGGATGTTAAATATTCTGTTAACTATGGCTCCTTTCTATTTGATAACCAATATTTCTTACTTATTTCTTTCTAGTGTATGTTCATTATCAGAGAGATGGATTAACTATCAATGATCGCTCACCATTTAAACAAACAACAACAAGTTCTAATGTTCCAAAAGGTTCTCTTAATAATTATATTCATAACTCATTGTACTACTCTTAACAGGTTTACGTCCTTTGACTGGTGTCACAGCTGGTTCAACCAATAAGACAAGATTCAGAAGACGTTAATAATATTTTTGTACTGTGCAAGATATTTTTGTATATCTTGTAGAAACTAACGTCTTTTTAGCAAATTCACAAAATTATTATCATATATTGGATATGTATCTGTGATTAGATTTGCAGAAGAAAGACCACACTTAGTAATATTGAAGTAGAGTAGTTTATATTACCTAGTAAAGGCATTATATAAACTCTACTATCACATTTGAATATGTCATAATAATTGATAACATGTGGACAAAAAAGGATAGTTTATTCTAATGCAACAATGTGTGAATGTATGTTCTAATCAACCCACTCTTCGCTATAACGCCTCTCATTATTTACAACTATACCCCATTCCATATATGGAATGCTAATGATGTGTTGTATCTAATGAGACAATGAAAACCTAAGGATAGCTGGCAATGGTACACGACTGTCTCAGGTGTGGTTAGGACTGAAGCCAAACAATTGCAGTAAACACTTTGTTATATAACTCAGTGTAGTAGTAGTAGCCAGCTCGTTTTGATCTTGTTCAATAAAGTGATGTCATCATTTCTTCGTAGTTTGATTTATTATCCTGTATTGTTGTGTTTTGTAACAATACAACTGAAGCTGGTCATAGGTATGCAGTCTATCACTACTTTTTAGCATATATATATATACACCTCTGCAGCTCACTCAACTCTACAATGTACTCAAGGTTTTTCTGGAATTTGAGAGTCTTGCTACCAACTGGGTCTAGGTTTTCAACTAATAAATCTCTTGACTACACTGTAAACTTACTTGGCAGTGAGATATTACTAGTTTCCTGATATGAAGTTTACTTGTAATGCAAAGATCAGAGGGTGTTTATGTACTGGACGAATCAAAGCTTTAGAGACAAATATCCTGAACTCCAAATATGGAGGAAAAAATAAAGGTGGTGTATTTGGTCTTGTATCGAGTCAAGAGATTCGTCTTACACCAACTAACTTCTCACCTAAAGGCTATTATTATTATATTTTCAATAATTCTATTACATTTGAGAAGGATGATGTTATTGGAATCTATCAACCCTCTAGTAGTAGCAGTTTACAGATGGCCTATTATATTTCATCAACTGATAATGTATCAACAACTACTTATGATTAGATATACCAGAAAACTTACCAAAGACAACATCATTCAATATTCAGAGTTCAGAATGGTGAAATCATTTGAAAAACCAAATACTGATGTTTGAGACCAGTAATCAGTGAGTAAAATGAATGGATGGACAGATAGATGAATAAATGGACAGGAAAATAATTATAATGAATGATTTATTGTTCTCTACATGTAGATACAAAGATGCAGTGTTTGGAAAATTTTCCGAGTTTAAATGATATCAAAACTATAGCAAATTTTGTTACAAAAACTAACATCAAGAGATAATGAATTGAGATTGTTTCCAAACATAAGATTTACATGTAATGGTTTTGTTACCAAATGGACAGTGGGAGCAAAGAGAATGACAGGAGAAGAACATAACAAGAGACCACAGCTGTTAGTTTGGAGACCATTGGGAAAAGGAAGATATGCACAAGTACATTCTACCACCTTGATTTCAAATGGTGCTTCAAAAGGAATGAACATTTACAATTATTATCTAACCCTCCTGTCTATGTTCAATATGGTGACTTCCTAGGTGTTTTTCAGCCTGAAAAAAATAATAGTGATCTCATAGTATTTTATCAACAATATAATGGACCTAATAATCTTGCTATCCGTAGAATATCTGAACCTGTTCCAACCAGTATAGCTGGCTTGACCACTGCTAGTGAGAATGATTCCCACTTATCACAGGGTGTTTTAGTATGTTATGTAAATATCATGATGTAATATTAATTTTTATTATTTCTTTTTCAGACACAAGTTTAAGCACCACGTCAAGATTATTATCAACTATAGCAATTCAAACACCTCTGATGTCCTCCACATTAGATATAGAGACATCCACTTCAAGTGGGAATAACTTATTGATCATAATCATTTCGTTATCAGTGGGTGGAGTCATTTTTATTCTTATAACTATTGTTGTCATAATAATGGTCATTGTAGTCATCAAAGCAAAAAGACAAAAAACACCAGATGAAGCCACACCCACTGAACCAGCAAGAGACATAGCTAATGGTCATACACATGCTGATATTAATAGAGAGGATATATTCGGAGCCTCCTATTCTTCTGATGTGTGTGTTGAGATTAAAAGGAATTTCTCCTATGGTATCGTTGCTCCTAACCACTTAAACGCATATCCCTCAAATCTAATATAGCTTATAGTGCATCTCCTAACAAACAGAACTTGACTACTTTAACAAGAGAAACTGACTCTTCATTTAGTTGATAGTTATCAGTTACCACGGTTCTGTGAGTGCCACAACCTTATGAATCACCACAGCCAATCCTCACCAGACCAGTAAGTATATACAGTTTTGCTGTTATCATCAAATTTTTTTACTATTATCTAGGTCATAAACAGAGAACATGTCACATCATTATTATTGATATAATATAGTATAAGAAGATATTTCGAATAAAAATAAAATAATATAATTTATTTTTAACATAATTTTTATGTTCTTAATTCTGGAAAAGAGTTCCCAAACAATTACATTAACATTGAAAACAGCATATGTTTATTTAACTCCTGACTTTGTAATCCATCAAGTAATAATGTTGTATTGGATATAAATGTATCAACTCCTATCAATGAAACTAAAAACTCAGGAGGTCTTGTTAGAAACAGTATTAAGAGCTGTTTCTTTACGTTCCATCCTATCTTCTTGTGTTTAACTGGACGAATGGATAATGAATGGATGGAAGATGAATAAATAGACAGTAGATAACAACGTCAATATAATTTTTTACCTCGGAGGACTTTTGTTTAAAAAACAGTTCATCTATAACAATTATTATATAATTTTATTGTAGTATTAAATCAACCTTGTAATAAATTCTATAAGCTCACAAACTTTATGTTCTGACACATCAACTCAACACGATTAGATAATAAACTATAAAAAAGATAAAAGTAATTAATTAATTAATTATTAGGGACTAACTCATAAAAGAAAGCATCAATGCTGGACTGTGCTAACATCTTGATAGCCAAAAGAGACGACAATTGAGGATGAGATACTCGGTATACATGAATAGCTAAAAAAGCAGCTGTTTAATATTATTATAGTGTAATGTACCTAAATAGACTAAGAGATCCATCACTCCATTCAGAGTAACAGGGTCACACCTATAGAAGAGGAAATTAAGCCACACCCCAAGGGTCCTAACCTAGCTTCGATGGGTCTGTAGCCAGGACTTTTGATTGGGTCATTGGTTGATGCATCATCAGCTATTGCCTAAACAGTGATGTCATAGTGATGTAATAATGTTGTTATTGACCTGGTTATATTTTTCAATGATGGCATTGTTTTGGTTTTCTTGGTTTTTCAGTTTCAGCTGTTTCTTAGGACTAAAAATGCAACATTATACAAATCATGTGGATAGTCATGTGACGGACTCACCATGGTTTACGAGGTTGTAGTGGCAACGTTATTGTCCATTGATTGCAAGAGTGCATCCAAATGTTGTCCTTTCGGCTAAAAAAAACAAAAAAGTTGATGTATGTAATGATAATATTACATTACCTCTTTCTTTAAAGATTTAATTATTTTACCTAAAAAGGAAATAGACATTACATTGACGTCACTATACAAACTACCTACCAGCTTTATCTCCTACTGTTTCTGGCATAAACAATCCCACTTAGCTTTGTCTGATAGAAAACTTCGCAGAAGTTGTGAATTTTGAATCTCAGGCTCTTGCACAAGTTTCTAGAGACGGACATGTCAGAGGATACGAGTAGGATAGGCCGTCACATACCTGTAAATAGGATTCCAAATCTTTCATACGAGACTCTATGAACTGTTTTTCCATATGTGAAAGGCTCTCTTAGGAGGTAAATATACTGACACATTACCTGCATGGTACAAAGGTTAGAGTACAAAGATCATTTAGACTACTTACGATAAAACTGATGTATTCTTGAGTCCAGACGACAAATTCTTTGTATCTCCTGCAACAAAATGGACAAATGAATTGGATGGACACGCCCCCTTAGTGACTAACCTGCGTACTTTTGTGACATTACATTTGCCATCTATTATAAAATAAAATCATCACATTATTATGTCTGTTCATTTATCCATCTATCTATCCATCTATCCACATATCACTTCATCTATCTATCAATCAATCTGTTCTTATGTCCTTCCATTCATCCATCCATCTATCTATCTGTCCATACACAATACCTTCATCTTCATGTTTTGCTACAATGGTATATATAGTGTATGGTTTAATAGCATTAGAGATAACTTCCCATCCACTATTTGTACTTGTATAGTAGAACCAAACAAACTTTCCTCTAAATTACTTAATGTTGGAGATGATGAATAGACAGAAGAATTAGGTAGTATGGTGATGAATCTGAACGTTGAGTCCGACTAGGGACCTACAAGTAATTTACATATTTTAGTGGATATTTGGTAGCAGCTGTTCTATTACTTGTTGTCAGGTTGAGCATTAGTCATTGTTCCTGATAGGATTTTAGACTGGCACGTTTTTTACGTTGACTTCTCCATTTTTCAAAATGGCGACTCAGAGAATGAACATCAGCTGTAGTAATACTACGACGTGTTTGTGCTGTCAGAATAGGAAACATTGCTTCAAAAAACTCGGAGAAGAAAATAATGAATAAAAAGAACAGAGTACATGACTTTACCTCTTTACTGTGATAAAAAGGAAAGCAAATACTTTTCTGTAGCGTTAACATTACTTCATGACATGCTTCATCTAAAACTTGGTCATTGTCAGCTGAATTACTTAGTTAGATCAGATACATCGCCAATAATACTAAAATTAATACATATATTATTATTATATACATAGTATTTATACATCAGGTATTATGTTACATATAATATTTAAACTCTCTCAATAGATTGTACAATTGATGGATCCAATATTACTTTACCATCAGATGAGGGGACTAATATAAAGATCATATAACTGTTGGACCTATTTAATATCATCATAATCTATATTATCATATATATTATATTATTTACTTTGGTCAAACAAAGACAGAAGCATTCTGTGCTATTGATGTACCCATATCTGTTGAAGCAATCTTCTTACGTAAGTCATCTGAGTGAGAGAGAGAGAGAGAGAGAGAGAGAGAAGAGTGAGAGAGAGAGAGAGAGAGAGAGAGAGGAGAGAGAGAGAGAGAGAGAGAGAGAAGAGAGAGAGGTCGAGATAGGAGAGGAGAGAGAGAGGAGAGGAGGGGGAGAGAGAGAGGAGAGAGAGGAGAGAGAGAGAGAGAGAGCGAGAGAGAGAGAGAGAGAGAGAGAGAGGAGATTATCAAATTATCATTCAAGGTATAAGCTCCTCCTCCTTACCACAAGTCATGTAAAATTCAAGTATTTGGACACTGTCTTGTCTCTTGAGGTATTGCATAAATGGATATAGTAATTTTGAAGACTTTAATATTTCATTAATATGTGGCTAAAAAAATGTAATAAAAAATGAGCTACCATTAAAGTAATTAAAATAAATACTTGTAAACGATCTTGAACATCTTGGTCTAGCAAATTCTTCAAGAATAGGAACGCTCTTTGAAGCTGGGTAAGGTAATCTAGTGAGTTTCTAATGAGACATGTAAACAATAAAAACAGCAATGACTTTATAATGACAATCTTTACCGATTCTTTGTCAAAAAATTAAAATAACTATCTTGTTCAAAAAGTCCTGAGAGGCAAGAACAATAACTTATAATAGTATTTTATCACTTACAGGTGTAGAGACATAATCCATTGCTGGTATCATACTTTTGTAGCGAGCAGTTCCTCTAAAAATCGACACAATACTCTGTTAAAAGAAAACCCCTTAATATCACTAGTTAAAATAGTCTATAAGCCACACCCACCTACTATTAGCTGACTCAGTAGTTAAGAGAAGAGGGAGAGCAGTACGTGTTAAATTTCTGAAGTATCTAAAATTTGCTGTTTTGCCTCTCATGGCAACATGTAGCGTAGAACCAAGTGTCCGCCATATCTCTGTTCAATGGCCTGAGGTGTAGCTTAGGTAACACTATATGGACAAATAAATAATAAATGGATGAATGAATAATGAACAATGGATGCATAAAATAAATACACATTATAACAATGGATGCATAAAAATAAATACACATTATAACAATGGATGCATAAAATAAATACACATTATAACAATGGATGCATAAAATAAATACACATTATAACAATGGATGGATAAAAATAAATATACATTATAACAATGGATGGATATGACAAAAAGTATCAATGACTAACTTCGTCTTCTAACAGATACATAGAGATGTATGTGTTCCACTAATGTTTGTAGAAGGGGTCCGGTAACTAATTTGGGTATGTCCATCTATTATTATAATTACTATAATTAATTACAGGGTAGTGGGAGGAGTTACCTTAGTTACTCTATGTAAGAACAAAACACTGCATGACGTATAAGAACTCTGGCTTCATTTGTAAATATATGTGCTCCTGTCAATTGACTAACAAGAGATGATGACATCATAGTGATGTCATAATAATAAAAGTTACCTGTGCCAGCTGGTCACAAATCTCTCATAACAATGTTTAGAAACTGAAAGCACCTTGTCATAACATGTTATCATAATAGTTATTATTATTTTACCTGAGTTAATGATTTATCAATTGTTTCCGGAATCTTAAGACCTTTCCATGGCTATTGTAAATGATACATATAACTCATTCATCTATCTGTCCATCAATTCATCCATCCATCCATTATCTATCTATTTTATCTATCCATCCATTAAATAAAAAACCACTAATACTGTTAGACATCAGAGATTATATTATAATTAATTAATTACAGGGGCAGTTGTGGTGCTTATAACCTTACCATCATATCATTTTGTAGTGATGATGTCATTGGATGTCGAAAACACTGTAAGTCACCACCAGACTGGACATTTGGTTGCGATTTTTTCTTGACCCTCGTCTTGAACCTTGAATAGTCAGTCAGATAGATGGATAGAGCATATAAATGGATGAATGAATGAAATAATGGACAGATAAAAGACTACTCACAATAACAACAGGTTTCAAGTGTAGTAATAGATTTGGAGCCAATTGACGGTTTCTAAATTAAATAGATGTACATGTATTGTTAGATCTATTGGATATATGTACATGTATTGTTAGATCTATTGGTATATGTACATGTATTGGTAGATCTATTGATATATGTACATGTATTGGTAGATCTATTGATATATGTAATGTATTGGTAGACTCTATTGATATATTGTACATGTATTGGTAGATCTATTGATTATGTACATGTATTGGTAGATCTATTGATATATGTACATGTATTGGTAGATCTATTGATATATGTACATGTATTGGTAGATCTATTGATATATGTACATGTATTGTTAGATCTATTGATATATGTACATGTATTGGTAGATCTATTGGTATATGTACATGTATTATTAGATCTATTATTAGATCTATTGGTATACATGTTAACAATAGATGAAAGTGATTCCTCTTCAATGCTAAGCAAAAATGGTAAAGGAACATTCCTGTTGAAACCATATCTAGAAGATGATGTAATTGTAACATACCTAAATAAGAGATAAGCACCTAGAACACCAATTGCACAGCTCCATAACACGACCACAGGCCAACTATAGTATGACAGAATCAGTTAGTAACAATACAAGCATTTGAGGGCTTCGATTTATACAGCAATATTATAAATAGTATACCTTAAGCTAAGGAGAGAGAAAAATACTAACAGTACCGCGCCACTGTAGAAGAGAGGATTCGCCCGATCAATGATAGAAGTGTGATCAGTATCTAGGCCTCTTGAAGTCTCCATTGGTCAGTTCACTGAGTTTTTTGGGGTGGATTTCGAGTTTTACAGAGCTAAACTTCATAATATTGACGAGCCACGCCCTCCAGCCCCACCTTCCTTCTATTAATGCCAGGAATTGTCACACACACTGTTCAGTTTTACTGTTTCTAAGGGAAGGAGCACCCAAAGAGAGCGACGATGAGTTCCACTACGTCCTTGTTACGAGCGACCAGTGGCATTTTGTCAATGGAAAACGAATGGATAACGTGTTTTACAAAAAAGAGTAAGTCAGTTCTTTTGTTAAATTTAGAAATAATTTAGAAAATTAGTCATTATTAGACGTCTAAACAAGCTTTGTTGATTTATCTCTTAATGTCAATCTTAAGATTGTTTGTGTAAATTCAAAATCGGTTAGGAAGCACTGTTTTTGTTTTTATATAAGTTATGTGACTGGGAGTTGTCATTTCTAACCACACTAACTTGTTGACCAATCCCACAGCCATTAGATCACATAGAACTCACGCTGTTAAAGCGTCTATCTCTTAGTTTTGTGAGTGATACCTGTTTCTTCTTCCTTTCTAGCCCTGAGGAAAAGAACCAGAGAAGACATAGAGATTATTTACTCTCAATTAAAAGTGAGTTCTGACCATGTGTACAATTCTTTGATCATTGTGTGTAAGACAGCTGTATAGATTCCTATATCTCTCATTCAGTTCTTTAAATGTATAAATTTCTAGAGAGACAAATAAACATTTATAAGAGGAAGAAATAATTAGGTTTGACATGTATCCCAAAGGACTATGAATACATTAATAATAAATGTATTTTTCTGATAAGAGTTGCTGTTTATATACAACGTCTCTCCCTCAGAGCCTCAGGGTATTTGAGAATTATCAGAAGATCTTTTACGCGATATATCTGTGTTTGCCAC
Organism: Gigantopelta aegis; assembly: GCF_016097555.1. Classification (NCBI taxonomy): domain Eukaryota; kingdom Metazoa; phylum Mollusca; class Gastropoda; order Neomphalida; family Peltospiridae; genus Gigantopelta; species Gigantopelta aegis. The sequence continues at coordinate 79,667 of NW_024532795.1, forward strand.
ATACGAAGAAGCCCCGCCCCATACAACTTGTAAGTAGTTGATATTTTCTGCTTTATTCTCAATATTGTCAGCTGCTCTAACTAAATTGTTATAATTATCACTTTAATATGGATTATTTGAAGTAGTAGTTTAAAACAGGATGGAACTACAGTCAGCATTATGAGAGCTATTTTATAAATTGATAGATTGTTATTATTACATGATTGATATAAGAAATATTTGCAGTACACTAGTGGACAGGGTATTCCTTTAAAGTGATTAGTAACTAAACAATCATGTGTAAAATGTGTTGAACTATGAATATAATATTTGGTATGTTATATGAAGTCCTAGTATTAATATCACAAAGAGACAAGAGGTTTCTGGCCACTCCTTTGATAATTGGTACAAGGTAATAGAGGTTACTGTGAAGTGGGGTAACCAGAGCCATACTGCAGCTGTTTTATATTGTATGTAGGGCAGCTGATGATGTTATCATAATTTTAATTTTAAAGGTTATGTAACAAATAAGCTGTAGCTTGTTTATTTTGTTTGTGTGTGTGTGTGTGTGTGTGTTCGTGTGTGTGTTCCCTGTGTGTGTGTGTGTTGTTTTAAACACAAGATTTTTATCATACAACTATAAATTCTGTTGTTCACTCCTACTAAAAATGATCTTGTAATAATAGTTAATAATATCATTAATTTGTTATACTGTCAGTAAAACAACTTTAACAATATCTTAAAATAATTGCTCATAAATATTGACATTGTTTTAATACTTCTGACTCATCATGTTATGACACAAGGTATACATCTGTTAAAAAACTAGTTGATAACAACTTACCAAATAATGACGTAGTCTAAATGTTTGATAATACTTGATTGATTTATGAGACAGACAGACATACTATGACACAAATACACGATATCATAATTATAAACTATTAATAAATTATTAATAACTTATGATGTCCCATAAACAATACACCAAACTAGATTATCTTTTTTCTTTTATATGTTTTAATGAAATCAAAGGGAATGTAATTATATTTAATTGTGTTTAGTTGTAATTAAATTTATTATTTCAGTTCATTATTTGTTTCTTGTATTTCAAATAAATGGTTATTATTTATTGTTTTGTTGAGCTGAGAAAGTTGATAGTTTTTTGTTTGAATTATCACATTACAAAGTTTGTTGTTATTATAACTCTTAGTTGGAAGATATACTATGAAAGTTTTTACCAATAAAGTGTACATTGAATTTGTTCATTTTATTTCTTGTTTTCCTTCTTCCTCTGGTAGTATTTCGTCCTGGAGAGAGAAGGATTCTTTTGGTACACTGTGATTGCTGGAAGTTTAGAAATGTTACAAGGAGACACAGATACTAATAAAGTAAGGAGACATAATGTTTTGTCTTCATCTCTCTCTTCTCTCGATCTCTCTCTCTCTCTCTCTCTCTCTCTCTCTCTCTCTCTCTCTCTCTCTCTCTCCTCTCTCTCTCTCTCTTAGGTCAACAGTATATGTAGTTTAGGAGAAGTAGTTCATTTGGTTGAAAGTGTCATTTTGGTAGCAAACGAGAGACAATGATTGTCACAACAGATCATTGTCAGTTGGTTTGTGTCGAAGCAGAACATATTAGAAGAATATATGATAACCACAAATCACTATGAAAGATTTGCTAATGTACCTGGTCGACCCATCTCCCTTGGAGAGGAAAGTTGTGATGGAGTGGAGCCTGGAGGGGGAAGTAGAGGTATTCCCAGAGACTGGGTTAGAGCTCTCGGCTCCAGTGGTAAGTGTAGTCTTGTTAGTATTCTTTAGTATACTTGTTTTTAAGATGGCTACACCAGAATCTGATCTCACTCTGGCTGGTTTAACTATATTCAAAGTTATTACTGAAACATTTTTAGTGAACTTCATATCTGATCATCAGGTATGTCCTTATAATCACAGCTGGTATATACCCTCCCTTCTTTCTTCTCAGGTCAACTTGTATACTATAGAAGATGTTGTAGCGGAAAAAAACTTGTTGATTGGGTTTTAGATCAATCTAATGTAACTCGATCAAGACAACAGGTTGTAGCAATGTGGCAGGCCCTTTTAAGTGAGGGTATTATACAACATGGTAAGAGAGAAAGAGAAAGAGAGAGAGAGAGAGAGAGGGGGGAGAGAGAGAGAGAGAGAGAGAGAGCTTGACTCATTTTTCTTTCACATATAGTTCTCAATGAACACCAATTTCAAGATGATAATCACTGTCTTCTATCAATTTGTTAATCGCCCTATACCAGATCATGCTCGCCTTCTCATTCGTCCATCTAGTCCTGGTAGTCGTACATCAGAATATCGGCAAAGAACTCAGGTAAGATGTTGTCATGAATACGAGTCACAAAACCACACCCATTATTTAACAGAGTCAATGTTCACAAGATAGTCCAATAATGTCACGATCTAGTACACACCAGAGTATATCAAGTGGTGTTGAAACTAGTCCTACATCAAGTCCAAGATCTTCGTTGACATCATTGTTAGAGGAGTGCTTTGAACTTATATCACAACTTGGTCCAGAAGCCTTACTATTTTCTACATTAATGAAACCGTGAGTCTTTTAGTAATAGATGTATTTAATGTATAATGAATGAATGGGAAGTAGAATGAATGAATAGGAAATAGAATGAATGAATAGGAAGTAGAATGAATGAATAGGACATTAATGGATGAATGTTACAATGCTATTATTTACAAGTATTGTATATCTATATGCTACTTTATTATCATTTGAGTTTATGACAGTAAGGGACAATATCTGTTGACTGACATATTGTGACATGACTAACACTGTTACTACATGTTTGACAACTTATCACTAACTACCACAAAGGAAGAGAGGGGGAGGAGTTCTGCTGAACTCAGCTAATTTTCATTTTTATTGACTAATCTCTGTACAATTATCTTAATAATATTCATTGATTGGTTGCCGTAGCTACATACTGTTTATTCTATAGTCCATCAGAGAGGACAGAGGATGATATTCAATTAATTTACGAGGAGTTGTTACATGTTTAAGCTTTTGGCCATTTTATCAAATGCTGTAAGTTAACAAGGTTCATGTAATCACTATATCTATCTCCGCCCACTTTTAATTTAGATTAAAGAAGAATTGGCTGCTGTGGTACAGTTTGAGAATCATCCCCTTCCTGGAAAGTTTTGTAAGTCACCTGTTGTTGACCTTTGACCTTGTGATATTCAAACTATAGTATTTCGGGAGGGTGACCCTGGGGACATCATGGTACATTATATTAAGAGGATCTGTGCATGTCATGGTGGGTCAAAAGGTATGTGAGTACTTCCTTGTTAGTTGGTGATCCATCATTAATTCATCGCATCCTCAGTTGGTTATCATTGGTAGCCATCCATCATCCATAAATGTGATCGTTGATCCGTTTAATGTTTCAATGATCTATCAAATCATTGATCCATTTTTATTACTCTAGGATGTAGTATGTACATTACAAGAGGGAGATGACTTTGGTAAGTTAGCTCTCGTGAACAATGCCCCTCGTACAACCTCCATACAATTAAGAGAAGCTAACTGTTTGCTTTTTACGAGTTGACAGAGAAGACTTCCAAAGGTTAGTCTTTGAGATTTATTTTATTGTGCATTTTTTTTATTAAACTGTTTTATTTAAATTAATTTTAATATTTTATATTATAATATATTATCTTTTCATATAGAATTTTATTGTCTGTTGAGAAAAACACTGTCAAGTTCAAGGAACACGGAAAAGTAGTGTTATTGCTTGCAAAATCAACTGTTGGAAAGTAAGTATAATGATACTGTATTATTCATTTCCTTGTTGTTAACTTCTCTCCTCTCTCTGTCTCTCTCTCTCTGTCTCTCTCTGTCTCTCTCTCTCTCTCTCAAGATACCTAGTTGTCAAGGGTACCCACAAAAAAATGCTCGAGTATTTACTTACATTAGATATAGATCCTGGTGGTCATGATGGTAAGATATAGAACAAAATCACTGACTATATATTATTATCATTCAGAATCCTTTGCTAAAGACTTCTTCTTAACATATCCTGCTTTTATGACTCTCAGTGAACTCTGTGACAGTCTTATGACCTGTTTATGAAAGTCTAGCTCCACCTACTCCATCTCCTCTCTTAACTACACGTCCACTTTCAACAGAGATACCAGCTGTAGCTAGTGAAGAGGAATTACTTACAAGAAAAAAAAAGGTTATTTAGTAAATTGTAATATAATTTAATTAGCACAGACTATATAATCTAGGTGTTGTCTTAAAAAGTTTGTTTATTACCATTTATATTTTGAGGAGTTAACAATAGATAATTGTACATCACCTTACATAGGAAGTGATTCATACTTGACATTTTTAGTTGAATTAATTTTTGACCAATTTTACCACTATTTAACTGGATGACACTGTTATAGTCTATTAACTTAACTGTCATAACGTAATAATTGTCCTTATAATATGTACATGTGTGTGTTGCTATGTATAGGTGTGTGTTGGTATGTACATGTGTGTGATGCTATGTACATGTGTGTGATGCTAACTACAATAAACAGAAGCCATTGATTAAATTCTTTCTTTATTAGAGTTGCCGGAGCTGTTGGTGTTTGGGTTGGTATAGCAAAAGCAGAGATTGTTAAAGACCTGTATTCCAGCAGTTTCTACATCATTTACAAGACTCTCTTAGCAAACATGAACTGAAGGTTGAATTACAAAAATCTCAACACCTCTCTCATGGATAGTATTAAGAGAACTTCAATTCATGAAGGTGGTAAAGGATCAGTTGGTCTCTCCTTACTAGTAAGTTATAAATAATTTGATAGTCACGTGACCTCACTTAGTGTTGTTATTTTGATTGCATGACTAAAATAATTATTTATATGTGTGATCATGTGACTTGTCATGTGATAATCACCTTATCTTTATAGTTTCCTTAAAGAAGGCTAACTCTGATATACGTATTGAACTTGGAATATGTTCTGTTACTCCATGCCAACCAAATGATACTGGTAAGAAGTCCTTTAAACAAAATATAATTGATACATGCCCCTCCTCCCAATTAGCAAACCTACGGGTACACACTATTGACAAGAAATGCTGTCGACTCCACATCAAGTTGAGTGCAACAGCTGCTGATATCCTTAAAGAGGCGTGTTCAAAACTCGAATTGGATCCAACCGACTATGAATTGTGTGAAGTTAAAAGTTCAGGAGAGAAAGTAGTCTTTAAGGAAACAGACGTTTCAATATCAACAGAGATGTCTGTAAACGGACGATTATATGTGTTAATTAAAGATACTGACAAGACTATAGTAAGTTGACCTTTGTATCTTGTGACCTTTGACCTATTCCTCTTGTATCTTAGCCTCCTCTTCCAGATCAAAACCAACGTCCTGTGGCCTCCTTTCCAGAAGCTGAGAGCTCACGAGAAATAGCTGCTCATCTTACATCTTATGATTGGAATCTCTTTTTAAATATACAACAGATGGAGTTTATTTATCAAGTGTTTGGAAGACACCGTTTTCTCAAAGATTACTTCAAATCTTGATGTATTAATACGAAGATTTAATGAAGTACAATACTGGACTGTTACTGAGATTTGTAATGAAACCAATCTTCAAAAAGAGAGTGAAAGTTTTACAGAAATTAATCAAAATTGCTTCACAGTATGTTACTTAATTATAAGCTGAAATAAATTTCTCTCTCTCTCTCTCTCAAAAGCTGTAAAAGTTTCAATAATTTAAATTCATTTTTTGCTATCATAATTGGCCTCATGAATGGAGCAGTCAGTCGATTAAAAACAGACTTGGGAGGTAGACCCTATTCATTAAACTAATTACTATTAATCATCTTCATTTTCATTAGAAAGTACCATTTAAATTAAGACGACGTTATGAACAGTTTGAGGCACTGATGGATCCTTCACGCAATCATCGAGTCTTGAGAGCATATCAAAAATAAACTGCAACCTCCAATAATTCCTTTTATGCCACTTGTCGTAAAAGGTTAGTATGTTATTGTTACATAATAATTTATTTACACTTTGATTATAGATGCCTTCTTTCTTCATGAGGGTAACGAAACCTTTATTGAAGGATTAGTCAACTTTGAGAAAATGGTAACTATTGAGTGTTTGTTGATGTGATTTTTACTTTCTTTTATTAGCGTATGGTAGCCTCTAAAGTGAGTGATTTCACTTTTTATAGAACTGGTACTTTACCTAATGATGTACGAACATTATCTAATAAAAATCCTGATATTCAGAAATACATCAGGTTAATAAAATAATAACATTCTCTACAAAGTATTTCTCTCTATTGTTTGTTAAATTATTTGTTCAGCTATTCATTCCTCTTCTCATCTGTCCATTTAGGGAACTCAGAGTTATCGACAATCAACAGATGTTAATGCAAATGTCACACACAATAGAGCCAAGTAAAAAGACCTCATAAATCATCCTCTTGACACGCTTACATATCCTCTCGCTAACACTTCTTATTCCTTCTTGACACCCTCACATCACTTTTCACACAGGTTAATGAGTTTATAGTACATTTGTTGTTATGTATTACATCATTATGACATCACCTCATTTTGTTCTTGAATTTGTAATTTATAGAAATGATCAATTTAATTACATGTACATGTAATTAATTATGTTGTATTATATTATAACATGTACATGTATTTAATTATTATTATTATTAATTATATATTGTATGAATTAATTTGCTGAATATAAAATGTTTTTTTCTATAATTTTATTTATTTTGTTCCTTTAATTATGTAACATAATATAATAATTATACATTATTGAGTGCTATTATTATTGTTATTTACAAAATTATAATATATATTAAAACCATTTGATGTTAGCTAGTAGACAAATTAAAGTGGAAACACTCTATTAGTTAGTTTCTAAATATCGTCATTCAATTCAGTTCTCATATATGGTAATATATTATGGAAGTCGGCTAGAGACTGCTTTAGTCCGCCACTGTCTCAGTTTGATAGCAGTTCTTGAACATCCTACAATATGTATAAATATTTTTTAAAATGTAATTAAATGTAATATGATCTGTATTGTGATGAAAGTTTAATGGTGTCATAATTTCTTAATTTGGGAAGAAATTAATGTAGTTAATTCTTCTTTAAAAGAAGAGGTTGTTGGCTAGTATGTACACTGAACGTTGCACAATGACCACCTTACTGACCAATCAAATTGCTTGATCTCTGATAACTCTATGCATTGTGCTTATCAAAATGTCATTGTTTTTGTTGTGTTCTTATAAACAATGAAATTACTGGTAAGACTGGTTTCTCAATCATGTAAATCAGACTTTTGCATTACTGCGCATGCCCAGTAAAAACCCGGGAAAAACGTGGTATAAAAAAATCAAACTCATATCTCAGTCTCGTTTTACTGACCAGAACTCCTTAGGATGCAGAGCATTCTATTCCGACACCAAAGCCGTTTTCTTTCTTATCCAATAACTCATATTATACCTTAATGGATGGCAATACTACCGTAGCTACTAACAACACCTTCATTCCTGTGTGCTACCAAACCTTACCTCTGCTCCTGTGTGCTGCTAAACCTTACCTCTGCTCCTATATACTACCAAACCTTACCTCTGCTCCTGTGTGCTAGCAACCAACCCTTCTGTTATTGAATATCAAGACAAGTAAGTACATGTTCTTTATCTACTATGATAAATGGTACTACTACACAACAACTAGGACCTTTCCTGCAGTACAACAACTTTTAACATATGCCTCTCTTTAGTATTATATTTATTTTATTTTTACTCTTTTAGGATACTAATAACTTCTATGGTCACTCTTTTCATTTGACTTCAGTCACCAGTTACTCAACAAATGTCACAAAATGTTCCTACAATGTGGCTACAACTGAACTCCTACACGTCATATGGCGGGAAAATTTGGCAAAATTGTATTTGACGGGTTAATTCTCAGTTCTTGTTGTATCTTCAATATCAAGACATGTGATGTGACAATGTAAGTATTTACTAAATATAGTTTATATTATATCTATAGAGTTAACAACTGCTGTCTACTAAAAAGAGCCTTTTACTAGCCTATCAATAGAACATTACCAAACTACCAAACTGCATTTTATTAATGTTTTCTTATCTATGTGTGTTATAAACTAGAGCCTTCCCTCTATACATTATATAATATAGTCAATAGAACAGTGTATATCTCAAAGATATATTTGATTATAATTAGATTGATAATAACATAGAGTTACTAAAACAGGACTATTTGTTTTTTTTTATCTTTAACAATTAGCTGCATCTTGCATAATTAGATTGTTATGCAATTAATTTTTTAGTAATTTATTTATTTTCTATCTCTACAGGTTAATAATACTTATAACAAACTGTTGTCATTAATCTCTGTCTCTGTTGTCAGTAGTCTCTGTCTCTGTTGATTGATGTTGTTGTTATATTGTTGAGAGGATTTTGCTACTGGGTGATGTTATAGTGTGGTAATCTTGTAAGTCTGTTCATGTATGTAGTGTACACTGTCTCATGTATTGGGTAGTTGCATGATGGACAACATACATATGATGGACTAAAGTGAAGACTTGCATGTTAACGGCACATGACAATATAGACTTCCATCTCCCTATGTTCTGTTACAAGTCCATTTGTTGATACACCGCTGTATCTAAGGGATTTGTTTGTGCTTAGTTGGGTTATCACTGTGTGTTTGCTTCAGTAGTCATTTCTGGCCCACAGCTTGGCTTTGACCCTGACGGTATCTGGGCCATTTAGTTTTTGTAGATTGGGCCACCACTTAGTTTTTGTAGACTGGGTCATCTAGTTTTTGATAGGAGTGCATGATCGACAAGGTATCATGTGCTCCTAGTTTTCTTAGGTCTAGATAATTGATACATTTTGAGCATGTAGGCTAGTTTTTGGTGGCCCATCTAGTTTTTTCCCCAGCTTTTTCTGGGTTACCTAAGTTTACCCAGCTTTTTCTGGGTCATTTAGTTTTTTCCCCAGCTTTTTCTGGGTGTATCATGTCTACATTCACCTCTGTATTTTATTTTTTATTTTGTTGTTGTTGTTGCTTGTCTTGTCTTGTCTTGCTTGTCTTCCTTCAAAACTGTGAGTTACCTTGTCTTTTTGTTTAGTAACTGTACGCTATGTGACAGTAACTGTACCACTACAATCTATAACAGAACTAGGCACTAATACAGTTCATTATGAGGAGATGGAAGTCCTAATATATAATGTATTGTAGAAGCTGGTGACACCTCTGTGTACCCGTAGTACATGAGGACTAGCTTCTATTGTGCTGCTGTTGTTGCTGTGCATTAGCTTCGAGAGCTTTGAAAGCTTTCTGATGTCGCTTTATAATCTTGTCAACTCAAGTTTTCAAATCAGTTTCATGTTCTTTGAGTTGATGATATCATTTGGTTTGTTTGAATTCAATCAACTTCATAATAGTTTTAAAAAGTTGAGCATTTAAAGACAGCTGAGCATTATTGAGTTCGGGCATTAAAAGACAGTTTAACTCGGGCATTGAAACTGAACATCATTGCATTAAAAGACAGTTTAACTCGAGCATTGAAAATTATTGAACAAAACCATTTAAAGACAGCTTAAGTCAAGCATTTAAAGACAGCTTAATGTTAATTAAAAGTGCAACACATAGCTTTTCAATTCATCAAAAAGACAATTTTAATTAGGTCTATTTTCTAATTTTCAAGACAGCTTCATTTTCTGGACTTTAAAGATACCCATTATATAAATCGGGCCTGATTTTTAAGTGATTTAGTTACATTTTTAACAAAGACAGCTTAATGTTTCCCCTGATTTTGAACAGATTTCAAGACAGCTTCATATTTTTAAATTGACATAAATTTTGTATGTCAAGATATTTTCATATAACATATCACAGCTTATTTGTGTAAGTACAATGAGCTTTAGCCTCAATCTTCGGGCATTATTTCATCTCCTAGCTATATTTATTTTGGTATATGAAGAAGTGAGTTAATTTCATGTATTCTTACAATCACTCATTACTAAATAGTTAATATTTTCTTAACATATTCTAGCATCATGAAGAAAACAATAGTGGCCATGAAGTTGTAAGTTCTTAACACTATTTTCTACAGTGATAACATTGGACTCTAAGATTGATCAGCAACTCCAGTATACAGATAGTTCTTAACACTATTTTCTACAGTGATAACATTGGACTCTAGATTGGTCATCAACTCCAGTATACAGATATGTTCTTACACTATTTTCTACAGTTATAACATTGGTCTCTTAAGATTGATCAGCAACTCCAGTATACAGATAAGTTCTTAACACTATTTTCTACAGTGATAACATTGGACTCTAAGATTGATCAGAAACTCCAGTATACAGATAAGTTCTTAACACTATTTTCTACAGTTATAACATTGGACTCTAAGATTGATCAGAAACTCCAGTATACAGATAAGTTCTTAACACTATTTTCTACAGGGATAACATTGGACTCTTAAGATTGATCAGCAACTCCAGTATACAGATAAGTTCTTAACAGTATTTTCTACAGTGATAACATTGGATTCTAAGATTGATCAGCAACTCCAGTATACAGATAAGTTCTTAACACTATTTTCTACAGTGATAACTTTGAACTCTAAGATTGATCAGAAACTCCAGTATACAGATAAGTTCTTAACACTATTTTCTACAGTGATAACATTGGTCTCTTAAGATTGATCAGGAGCTCCAGTATACAGATAAGTTTTTAACACTATTTTCTATAGGGATAACATTGGACTCTAAGATTGATCAGCAACTCTAGTATACAGATAAGTTCTTAACACTATTTTCTACAGTGATAACATTGGATTCTAAGATTGATCAGCAACTCCAGTATACAGATAAGTTCTTAACACTATTTTCTACAGTGATAACTTTGAACTCTAAGATTGATCAGAAACTCCAGTATATAGATAAGTTCTTAACACTATTTTCTACAGTGATAACATTGGGCTCTAAGATTGATCAGCAACTCCAGTGTACAGATAAGTTCTTAACACTATTTTCTACAGTTATAACATTGGACTCTAAGATTGATCACCAACTCCAGTATACAGATAAGTTCTTAACACTATTTTCTACAGTTATAACATTGGACTCTAAGATTGATCAGAAACTCCAGTATACAGATAAGTTCTTAACACTATTTTCTACAGTTATAACATTGGACTCTAAGATTGATCACCAACTCCAGTATACAGATAAGTTCTTAACACTATTTTCTACAGTTATAACATTGGACTCTAAGATTGATCAGAAACTCCAGTATACAGATAAGTTCTTAACACTATTTTCTACAGTTATAACATTGGACTCTAAGATTGATCAGCAACTCCAGTATACAGATAAGTTCTTAACACTATTTTCTACAGTGATAACATTGGACTCTAAGATTGGTCAGCAACTCCAGTATACAGATAAGTTCTTAACACTATTTTCTACAGTGATAACATTGAACTCTAAGATTGATCAGAAACTCCAGTATACAGATAAGTTCTTAACACTATTTTCTACAGTGATAACATTGGACTCTAAGATTGATCAGCAACTCCAGTGTACAGATAAGTTCTTAACACTATTTTCTACAGTTATAACATTGGACTCTAAGATTGATCAGCAACTCCAGTATACAGATAAGTTCTTAACACTATTTTCTACAGTTATAACATTGGACTCTAAGATTGATCAGAAACTCCAGTATACAGATAAGTTCTTAACACTATTTTCTACAGTTATAACATTGGACTCTAAGATTGATCAGCAACTCCAGTATACAGATAAGTTCTTAACACTATTTTCTACAGTGATAACATTGGACTCTAAGATTGGTCAGCAACTCCAGTATACAGATAAGTTCTTAACACTATTTTCTACAGTGATAACATTGGACTCTAAGATTGATCAGCAACTCCAGTATACAGATAAGTTCTTAACACTATTTTCTACAGTGATAACATTGGACTCTAAGATTGGTCATCAACTCCAGTATACAGATAAGTTCTTAACACTATTTTCTACAGTTATAACATTGGACTCTAAGATTGATCAGCAACTCCAGTATACAGATAAGTTCTTAACACTATTTTCTACAGTTATAACATTGGACTCTAAGATTGATCAGCAACTCCAGTGTACAGATAAGTTCTTAACACTATTTTCTACAGTGATAACATTGGACTCTAAGATTGATCAGCAACTCCAGTATACAGATAAGTTCTTAACACTATTTTCTACAGTGATAACATTGGACTCTAAGATTGGTCAGCAACTCCAGTATACAGATAAGTTCTTAACACTATTTTCTACAGTGATAACATTGGACTCTAAGATTGGTCAGCAACTCCAGTATACAGATAAGTTCTTAACACTATTTTCTACAGTGATAACATTGGACTCTAAGATTGATCAGCACTCCAGTATACAGATAAGTTCTTAACACTATTTTCTACAGTGATAACATTGGACTCTAAGATTGATCAGCAACTCCAGTATACAGATAAGTTCTTAACACTATTTTCTACAGTGATAACATTGGACTCTAAGATTGATCAGCAACTCCAGTATACAGATAAGTTCTTAACTTTATTTTCTACAGTTATAACATTGAACCAAGAGGACGTTTGAGATGCTTAATGTACTACCTCAAAACTCATTACTAATTTTGACCTTTGGAAATATTAAGTGTTCTCTCTGCAGTATTCTATTCATTGACAGTTACATTGGTGACAAGTATTTCTTTAAGTGTGTATCAATCTCTTTCTCATACAATCAAATTAGACTACTTTGGAAGTTCTTTGCACTGCGGTGTTGCCATTTTTTCTCAACAAAAGTATCAGACTAATGTCACAAGTTATGGAGTTTGGAATCACTAGTATCTAACTCCTTGTATCTAAAGGCAGTACTAGTGCATTCTCTAGAAATTTGACTGGCTGACTGTTTTAATAGCTTGTCTAGAACAATTTTTTCTCAAAATATTTGATTTGAATAATTTATAGAGTATATTCTTGTTTTAAGTTTTAAAGTTTTTTTTACAAAGCAATAAAATAATTGTTTCTTTAACAAAAGTGAACATGCCCATTCATTGACTTGATGGAAAGTCTTCATATTCTGATAATGAAGTTACTGCTTTGCTAATTGATAATGGATCTGGTATATGTAAGGCTGATATAGAAAATATAGTGTATGGATTGGTGGTTCTATCTTGGCTTCTTTATCCACCTTTCAACAAATGTGGATCTCCAAACAGGAATATGATGAATCTGGTCCTTCCATTGTTCATCGTAAATGTTTTTAAATTTCTATTTAGATTCTATATCAAAAAGATCATTTATTAACAACAATTAAATGTGTAGGACACTCCCACAAAAGATGAGTACTAGTTCATCTGATGATGAAGTTGCTGCCTTAGTAGTTGATAATGGATCTGGTATATGTAAGGCTGGGTTTGCTGGAGATGATGCTCCCAGAACTGTTCTCCCCTCATTGTTGGTCATCCTCGTTATCAGGGAGCAATGGTTGGAATGAATGTTAAAGATTCTTATATAGGAGATGAAGCTCAGAGTAAGAGAGGTATCCTTACTCTGAAATATCCTATTGAACACGGTATTGTTACTAACTGGATGATATGGAGAAGGTAACATGTTTAATATGTCCTGTGTCTGTTCTATAAGACTTCCTCTAGATTTGGTATCATACCTTTTACAATGAACTTTGCGTTGCCCCTGAGGAACATCCCATCTTGTTGACTGAAGCCACTCTTAATCCTAAAGCTAACAGAGAAAAGATGACCCAGATTATGTTTGAAATATTTAGTGTTCCAGCAACTTATGTAGTTAATGAAGCTGTACTAGCAATATATTCTCCAGCCGTACAACTGGTATTGTTCTTGATTCTGGTGATGGTGTCTGTCAAGTACTTCCCATTTATGAGGGTTATCTTCTCCCTTATGCCGTCCAACGTATTGATTTGGGTGGGCGTGATCTTACTAACTATCTCATGAAGATCCTTAGTGAACAATGTGGCTATTCTTTTGCTACAACTGCTGAACGTGAAATTGTTCGTGATATTAAAGAGAAGTTTTGTTATGTTGCTACGACTTTGAACAGGAAATGCAGATTGCTTCTGCTAAAAACTCTAAGTCTTATGAATTACCTGATGGTCAAATAATCTCCATTGGTAATGAAAGATTTCATTGTCCTGAAGCTCTCTTTCGTCCATCATCTCTTTTAGACAAAGAATTTCCTAGTATTCATGAATTGGTCTATAATTCTATCATGTCATGTGATATAGATATTCGTAGAGAATTATATTGTAATATCATTCTCTCTGGTGGTAACACTATGTTCCCTGGTATTATTGAAAGAATGCAAAAGGAAATATCAAGTCTCATTCCTCCATCAATGCGAATCAAAATTGTTGCTCCACCTGAGCGTAAATATAGTGTATGGATTGGTGGTTCTATCTTGGCTTCTTTATCCACCTTCCAACAAATGTGGATCTCCAAACAGGAATATGATGAATCTGGTCCTTCCATTGTTCATCGTAAATGTTTTTAATTTCTATTTAGATTCTACATCAAAAAGATCATTTATTAACAACAATTAAATGTGTAGGACACTCCCACAAAAGATGAGTACCAGTTCATCTGATGATGAAGTTGCTGCCTTAGTAGTTGATAATGGATCTGGTATATGTAAGGCTGGGTTTGCTGGAGATGATGCTCCCAGAACTTTTTTCTCCTCAGTTGTTGGTCGTCCTCGTTATCAGGGAGCAATGGTTGGAACAGGTGCTAAAGATTCCTATATAGGAGATGAAGCTCAGAGGAAGAGGTATCCTTACTCTAAAATATCCTATTGAACACGGTATTGTTACTAACTGGGATGATATGGAGAAGGTATCATGTTTAATATGTCCTGTGTTTGTTCTATAAAACTTTTCCTTTAGATTTGGCATCATACCTTTTACAATGAACTTCGTGTTGCCCCTGAGGAACATCCTGTCCTGTTGACTGAAGCTTCCCTTAATCCCAAAGTTAATAGAGAAAAGATGACCCAGATTATGTTTGAAACATTCAACACTCCCAGCTACTTATATAGCAAACCAAGTTATCTTATCAGTATATTCTTCTGGTCGTTCAAGTAGTCTTGTTCTTGATTCTGGTGATGGTGTCTGTCAAGCTTTTTCATTTATCAGGGTTATTTTCTCCCTCATACCATCCAACGTATTGATTTGGGTGGGCGTGATCTTACTAACTATCTCATGAAGATCCTTAGTGAACAATGTGGCTATTCTTTTGCTACAACTGCTGAACGTGAAATTGTTCGTGATATTAAAGAGAAGTTTTGTTATGTTGTTACTGACTTTGAAACAGGAAATGCAGATTACTTCTGCTAAAAACTCTAAGTCTTATGAATTACCTGATGGTCAAGTAATCTCCATTGGTAATGAAAGATTTCGTTGTCCTGAAGCTCTCTTTCGTCCATCATCTCTTTTAGACAAAGAATTTCCTAGTATTCATGAATGGTCTATAATTCTATCATGTCATGTGATATAGATATTCGTAGAGATTTATATTGTAATATCATTCTCTCTGGTGGTAGCACTATGTTCCCTGGTATTATTGAAAGAATGCAAAAGGAAATATCAAGTCTCATTCCTCCATCAATGCGAAGCAGGGTTGTTGCTCCACCTGAGCGTAAATATAGTGTATGGATTGGTGGTTCTATCTTGGCTTCTTTATCCACCTTCCAACAAATGTGGATCTCCAAACAGGAATATGATGAATCTGGTCCTTCCATTGTTCATCGTAAATGTTTCTGTTAAATGTTCAGGACTATAGCATTATTAATTAATTCTTTTTTTATTTTTTTTAAACAGATGTATAATTATTATTATATAATTATAAACGATTATTTTGAGGTGTGGCTAAGAGATGGTTGATAATTATAGTCCTGTAGTTATAGACATTGGTTCGGGGACGTGTAAAGCTGGTCTTGCAGCAGATAATGCTATTCCAAGAGATAATGGTTCCCTAAACAGACCTTGTACTGTAATACCGTCAGTAGTAGGTCGACCAAGAGGAATGGTAAGAGAAATGGTGACATTAAAGTAGTTTTACAATTTGTTTGTACAATAGGGAGTGATGGTTGGTATAGGACAGAGGGATTCTTATGTGGGACATGAAGCTCAAAACAAAAGAGGTATTCTTTCTATAAAACGTCCCATTGAGTCTGGTATAATTACCAACTGGGATGACATGGAGAAGGTAGATCAACTAACAATTCATTCTGATTATAAATTTCCTACTCTTCTTATCTAGATTTGGCATCATACCTTTTTACAATGAGCTTCATGTTGCTCCTGAGGAACATCCCATCTTGTTAACTGAAGCTCCTCTTAATCCCAAAGCTAACAGAGAAAAGATGACCCAGATTATGTTTGAAACCTTCAAACACTCCAGCTATGTATGTAGCTAATGGAAGTGTTCTTTCTCTTTTTTTGCTACTGGAAGAATAACAGGCTTAGTTGTTGATAGTGGTGAGAATATAACATACACTATTTCAGTTTATGATGGAGCCTTACTCCCTTCTTCTGTGGACAAGAGTTATATTGGAGGCAGTGACTTAAATATGTATTTGGAGTTACTATTGGAAAACCGTATTAATTTTGACTATAACAAGAAACAGACTATAGTGGACATCAAAGAGGACATTATGTTATGTGTCAAAAAAGTATACTTATGAAATGGAAAATTTTTCTACAGAAAAGGGAAGAGCTAGCTACAAATTACCTGATGGTCAAGTCATTGAAATTGAAAATGAGAGATTCCGTTGTCCAGAGGCTCTCTTCCAGCCATCTATATTGAGTATAGAATCTGTTGGTATCCACCAAACTACTTACAACTCCATCATAAAAAGTGACATTGACATTCAGAAATATTTATATGACAACATTGTCCTCTCTGGTGGTGGCACTATGTTCCCTGGTATTGTTGACAGGATGCAAGAGGAGATCTCTAATCTTGCTCCTCAAACAATGAAGATCAGGATCATTGCTCCATTAAATCGTAAATATAATGCATGGATTGGTGGTTCTATCTTGGCTTCTCTATCTACCTCCAACAAATGTGGATTTCAATGACAGAATATAACGAAATTGGTCCATCAATTGTTCATCAAAAATGTAAATAAGTTGGGTATATAATCTATTTTTAGCATCATGATGATGTAATCTCTGTTACCAAATTTAAATTTTATTGTTTCCTTTAATTTGAAGACTACAGCTATTTGTATTTTAATATTAAATATCATAATAATACTATCACTGATAACATAATGATAATTATGGCAGCTCCATGATTCCACAGATACAAGTAATGTAAGGACAATATTAAGTAACCAGCTGCATTATTGTATGTTCAATAATGTAGTGTTTTGTGTTACTGTAAATTTGCCTCTGGCAGAGAAAGGGGCACTCTTTTTAAGAAAAGTAGTTGACAGGACCAGATTATACATTTTATTGGAAAAAATCCTGAACTGCATGAACATAACTTTAATAAGAAAATGTCTATTTTAGTATCGTAGATGTAATGTGGAATTCTAAAAATAAATCAAAACTATCTAGTTGAGGACAAAGGGTATCATGGAATGATTCAGCAACTCTTCAACTTCTCCTTATAAGGTATTTTTGAGCATAAAGTATGTCTAGTCAATAACTGCAGCACAGTTCTATTTTTAGTATCATTAAAATGTAATGTGGAATTCTAATAATAATTTATTACTTACCCAAGGACAAAGGGTATCATGGAGTGATTCAGCAACTCTTCAATTTCTCCTTATAAGGTATTTTTGAACATAATAATGCACAAAAACAATATAAAGTAGACTAGTAAACCAAATGCTATTTTTAGCATCATAATGACGTAATGTAAAATTCTAATAATAAACCTACTTATTGAGGACAAAGGTCAGCATTAATTTCCTATTACCACTTCTCTTTATAAGGCAGTACTTGAGAAGACCAACCAGACACAAACTAAGATATCCTTCATTTAACAAACCAATATGGCAGCTAGTTGCTCACCACCTAAAGGTCCTCTTCCACTTGTCATTGATCATGGCTCGCAGACAACTCGTGCTGGGTTTGCAGCTGATCGGGCTCCACGAGTTTACCATACAACTGTAGTCGGTCGTCGTGGCAATGAGGTTTTGTTGGTGATGAGGTTAAGGACAAACCTGATTTGTTACTTGAATATCCTATTGTCCGAGGAAACTATTATTAATTGGGAGGCCATGATAGAGGTATGTACCTGGAATTAAGATATTAATTACTTGTTTATTTGTAGATCTGGAGGTACATATTCAAAACTCTTGATGCATCACCTGACAAACACGCAATACTTCTAACAGAAGCTGCCTGCGTTACTAAAGCTGACCGAGAGAAGATGACACAGATCATGTTTGAAACTTTCAATGCCACTTCTGTTTACTTGGCAGATCAAGGTATATTGTCACTATATGCCACTGGTTATACTGCAGGATTTGTCCTCTCCTCTGGATATGGTGTCACTCAACTGGTTCCTTGTCATCAAGGTAACCTGTCGCTAAGGCCAACGCTCGTTTGATCTTGCTGGTTCTGATATGACAGAATACCTTATGAAATTGCTTACAGAACGTGGTATCCAGTCTGTCTCTACTGACACTGCTCGTTCAATTAAAGAGACCCTTTGCTATGTGGCTTTTAAATTTTGATCAAGAAGTGCCGGAAGACAAGTCCGTACAAACTACCTGGTGATCAGGAGATCACTGTGAACACTGAAAGGATTCGTTGTCCCGAATACTTCTTTAAACCAGAGAGCAATGTCATTCAGATTGATGAAGAGTCCATTACAAATGCTCTGAGAGACTAGTATGGATCTAAATACCCTCTATTCTACTATTGTCCTCTCTGGAGGTAACACCCTCTTCCCTGGGATGGTTGATAGGGTACAAAAGGAGCTTCAAGCAATAGCTCCAGCTGGTATTGTTGTCAAGGTCATATCAGCCAATGGTGGTGTTAATAGCACATTTATTGGTGGATCTATCTTGATATGTCTGGAACAATTCCAGACAATGTGGATTACCAAACAAGATTATGACACCAATGGTCCAGCTATTGTTCACACTAAATGTGTCTAAGTGATTGTACTTGCATCAGTGGACTTTTAAAACCCTGTCATTTTCAAAAACATTACATAACTAATTGTCTGGTTTTGTTACAATAATACTTTTTTATTAGCTGATCAAACATTTATAAAAAGACTTAATAATAATATACAATAATTTACAAGATTGATAGTGTGATAACAACAATATACCAATAGTTTTAAGGTGAGCAGACTAATGACTCTATTGAGGATGGAACAAATGATGAGGGGGTGTGGTCATGTAGAAAACCATCACTTTCCTATAAAAAACAAATATTTTTAAATTTGGTTACTATGGTGACAAACCTCTTCTCAGCTGTCTGTCCATTTCTGATAGAGATCAGTGACATACTTAGATGACCTTTATTAATGAATGTTATTATTATGTCATTGCTAAATAAAACATCTGACCTTTTCAAATGATAAGGATCAAAAGGAAACACAGTCTCAAGAACAGGGGCCTGAACTGTGGCACTAGATTGGTTGGGTGTGGTTGCCACTGGCAACAGGAGGCGTTTGTTTTGTTCAAGAATTGTGTAACAAAACACAACTTCATATTTACTGTTAATGGCATTGTAATGATATGTTACCATGACAAACACTTACTTTGTAATAGCTGCAAACATTTCCACAATTGATGGTAAACAAATCTGATATTAAAAATATGATGATTTGATAGAATCTTCAAAATTTTATACCTTTAAAGGATTCAATTTTGATGAGATGACCCGCTCAAAATTTAACTGACGAACGAATTGATGACTAAATAAGAAATATATTTATCTGTTAACTGTCCATTCTTCCTTTTATCCATCCATCCATTAAATGATCCATACCATTGTCCATTTCTAAGAGGGCCTTATGATGAAATATATAAAAATAAAAAACAGTTTGACAAAGAGAATAAAAAACTATATGAGTGTTATATCAGCTCTTAAAACATCATCACTTGTATTATCTAAATATCTAAAGAGGATAAATGAAACTATGTAATGATAATGTAGTTAATAGGGTCTGATAATATCCAGTATGTAATTATAATATAGTTAATAGGGTCTGATAATCATCACTATGTAATTATTATAGAATCTGATCACTATGTAATTATAATTTAGCAATAGGGTCTGAAATAAAAACAACATATTTAATTATAATTATAATTAATAGGGTTTTACTTACAGATGTAATACATTGTAACATTATACTCAAACATAGTTTTTTACTGTGCTATAGGAGATAGTGATATATAATATAATAAGGTAACTAGTAATTACCTTAATGGAACAAATGTTCTCGAGCTATAAAAACTACCAATATATGAAGAACAGTTTGTCTTAAAACAGCTGAAATATATAGAAATGATAAATTATAATAATTATATTAAATTCTGTAATACCTGGTATATACTGACATCTTGAAAACTGAGGAGACTGGAGAGGGGGGGGCGAGGAGATGAGAGAGAGAGAGAGAGGAGAGAGAGAGAGAGAGAGAGAGAGAGAGAGAGAGAGAGAGAGAGGGAGAGAGAGAGAGAGAGAGAGAGGGAGAGGAGAGAGAGGAGAGAGAGAGAGAGAGAGAGAGAGAGAGAGAGAGAGAGAGAGAGGAGAGAGAGAGAGAGAGAGAGAGACGAGAGAGAGAGAGAGAGAGAGAAGAGAGAGAGAGAGAGAGCGAGAGAGAGAGAGAGAGAGAGAGAGAGAGAGAGAGAGAGGAGAGATTAGACATCTCAATCACATAGTACTTCAATTTTAAGTAAGCTTACCTTTTGCCACAAAACATCTAGAAATATCTTGGAAATGACTAATAAAACAAGATATTAATAATAATTATTAATATTAATTAATAGGAGTAAACTCACAGGATCATAACTAGCAAGTCTGAATATCAAGAATTGGGACATGACAGGAACCATGAGTAAGTAAAATATGGTCCTGAAATATCTGTGAGAGAAGGGACAGAGATTACTAATAATATACTGAGTTATCTACCTTCATCAAAAAATGAAAATAAACTTATTGTCCTGTCTGACATCACCTGACCTAGAGTATTCTTAAAAAGTGGGTGTGGTTATGACATCATTCTTACCTCTATTTAAGCAGATGCTGTCAACAATAGTTAAACATAACCGTCATCATGACATCAATATATCGGCCATCTTGTCATCCATGTTGCCATGGAGACTATAATGTGGCATCAGGAGACCTTGTGCTTCTAATTGGTGGGTGGAGTTAGGATGAGACCGGTCCTCCTCAGTTGATTGGTCAGATGAAGATATAGAAATATCCTATAATTAATTACTATTAATTAAAATAAAATTATTTATTACCATATCTATTGGAAATTGTGTACTATCCTCTTCTTCTTTTGTCTCCACCTCTTTCTCCTCCTCTCCTCCTCCCAAAATGGGAGGAGGTACCTCTACCTGTTAAGAGATATTGTAGGTACGTTGGGAGTTAGTAAACTACATACACAACTTTTAACATTTTAAATACAACCATCTGTAATATTTCCTGTGTCAAATTTGAATAGTAGCTTATGATATGGAGAGAATTACAAAGAAATACTTCCTGGAAATTAAAGAGAGAGAGAGAGAGAGAGAGTGAGGGTTATACCTTCTATCATGGTTTTCCTTACGTGGTATTTGCCTCTTTTCCTTTGTAAGGAGTTAGCATTTGTAATGTTTTAATCAAACATAGTGGAGCTCTAGACAGGTCCACCATTAAAACAATATTATTAACACAAACATTACATACTTTGGTATAAGATAGAGAAGACTTTTAATAGCTCGTGGACATTATGATAGATAAAATCAGGACCATGATCTACGCGAATAAAACCCAACAAATCAAACCACACCCACATTTTCATACAGGATTTATAGCTAACGATACAAGAGTCTTAAAGACAAGTTGTAGATATAGAGGATACACTGATACAAGATCTCCTAAATATTCCACATACAAGTCAAAAAACAGGTCCATTATAATATATCCAGGGAAAATTCTATATACAGACAATGTAATATAATAGAATATAAGTGTATGATGGACTTACTAAAGTTGCTCTTATAAGAGGTTCATCATCTATAACTGTTATACATCTCCTTAATGCTGTAAGCCATCGTGTCATCACAATATCCTAAATTAAAGATGATATAATTGTAATTATATGAACCAATTTGTGTACCGTCATATCTTTGATTTTAATTGACTCATCACCCCACTGATAGTTTACATCAACACCCTGTATGATGATATAAAGTTAGATAATGATATATATTGTGAGATCACCTCTTGTTTCTTCTTCATGAGTCCAATAGATATTTAGCTATAATCATGTGACCTCTTAGTTTAGCTTCAGAGCTTTCAACATCTTTGATCTCTTCACCTTCTTCCATAACTATTTACACCAAAAACTACACGTGCTTGCCTCAAAGAGTATTGTTAAGGGGTTAAAATTAAACGTCAGTAAAGGGTTTAAAATAAGGAATTATGTTCAGTATCTTAAGAACTCAAGGTCATTCTTACTATCATCATTTGAATTATATTCCATGGAAAAAGTATAAGTCATAAATCACATGGCAATCACGTGCTACTATCAAGGATGATATGGTTGAACATAAAAACACAGCAAGACAGCCATTAATTCAATATCAATATCAATCTACTTGTTTCACTAATTTGTCTTCTTCTCAATTAAGAACAAGTTACTTTCTTTGGAGCCCATATTTATTTAAATCATTTCCAGTCACCAACGTCAATCTGCTAACCAACGTACTGTAACTTATATGATAGCAGTAGCCATTATGGTAGTAGGTTTGTCATATGCAGCTGTACCACTATACCGGTTGTTCTGTCAGGTTAGACTGGTTTAACTGGAAATGTATTCTAGTTACCTGTAGGCATCTGTTATGGAGGTACTGTTAATGTTGCGGACTCTGGTCAGAAAATCGAGCAGATGTCAGCTGTTGAAGAGAGAGAATTGACAATAAGGTTAGTTTGTTTTCATATAGACCTGTTTATCTATTAGTAATAGGTTTAATGCTGATATTAGTGCTGGAATGAGATGGAAATTTATACCTCAACAAAAGGAAATTAAAGTATTAATTTAAATCAGCCCTCATTTGAATCTATCCATTAAACCATCTATTCATCCATCAACATTTTCATTCATCCATATATCCTTATATCTATCCATTCATTTTGTAGTTGGTCCCTGGAGAGACTGCTCTAGCATTTTATACTGCTATTAATCCTACAGATGAACCAATTACTGGAATAGCTACTTATAATGTATTACCATTTGAAGCTGGACAATACTTTAATAAAATACAAGTAATAATATATTATTTATATTTTATTGCTAATATTTTCTCTTTTTTTCAGTGCTTTGTTTGAAGAGCAAAGATTAAACCAAGAGAAGAGGTTCATACACTATGTATCCATTCTATTACACTATGTATTCATTATATTACACTATATGTATCCATTATATTACACTATGTATCCATTCTATTACACTATATATCCATTATATTACACTATATGTATCCATTATATTACACTATGTATCCATTATATTACACTATGTATTCATTATATTACACTATGTATCCATTATATACACTATGTATCCATTATATTACACTATATGTATCCATTATATTACACTATGTATCCATTATATTACAACTATATGTATCCATTATATTACACTATGTATCCATTATATTACACTATGTATCCATTTTACATTAGGTGGACATGCCTGTCTTTTTTTATATTGATCCAGAGTTTGTAGAGGATCCTATCACAGCTAAAATAGACACCATTACTCTCTCATATATGTTATTTGAAGCTAAAGATGAAGACACTTTAACATTACAATTACCACAAATTGGAAGAACATAATTTTTTGTTATTATTTTATGCACAAAACACTTTCAATTATAACTTTATCTCTTTAAATATCAATATAGCAGCTTATGTTTACATGTAATAGTTTTGGAGTAATAGTTTAGTCTTTTCCTCCCACAAATATTTTGTTATGTACACGTGGTCTGTTTACATATGAGCACTGTCCACAACCACATGTAATTTAATATACATACTGATGTAATATGTAATTATATTATTATGTTCCATAGGAAGTATAAACATACCTTTGTCTGCACAGAGTTAACTTCAAAATGGCAGCACAAGGTAAGATAAGTCTATAGAAATATACTAATACTTCTATTTATTAATGTTTGTTTATTTACTGTTGCTCTTCTTTGTGTGTGTGTGTGTTGTTGCTCTTCAGCTAAAGAACCTCTTCTGTCTGGTTATGAAGGTGGAATAATTTTACGTACAGACTCACCTCCGCTTTATTTTCATCAACCTGTTTCAGAATATCATCCAGCATCTCATGTTATCATCTTACAACAGGATAAAACAGAAAATATTAACACTCTATCTCAACAGGTCATCCATCCATTGTCAGACTGTTGTGTATCCATTGTATATATATGTAGATC
Source organism: Gigantopelta aegis (assembly GCF_016097555.1). Classification (NCBI taxonomy): domain Eukaryota; kingdom Metazoa; phylum Mollusca; class Gastropoda; order Neomphalida; family Peltospiridae; genus Gigantopelta; species Gigantopelta aegis. The sequence goes on from NW_024532795.1 coordinate 104,447, forward strand.
CATTGTATATATATGTAGATCCATTGTATAATATATGTAGATCCATTGTATATATATGTAGATCCATTGTATAATAATGTAGATCCATTGTATATATATGTAGATCCATTGTATATATATGTAGATCCATTGTATATATATGTTGATCCATTGTATATATATGTAGATCCATTGTATAGTATATGTAGATCCATTGTATATATATGTAGATCCATGTATATATATGTTGATCCATTATTTGATTCATTCTATAGTCTGAAGTCAGCAATGTTCAAATTCCAAGTCGTCCAAAAAATCATCTTCTATTGTCTTTGTTTGTTTTATTTTGTTGTTTCTGCCCGACAGGTATTGTTGCTCTAATTTATTCATGTCGTGTAAGTTGTTAAACTATAAACAAAGATATATCAAATGGGCAATGTCTGTAGGGACGGGAAAATTATATATAACTCGTGATTTGAAAGTAGTTATTCTAATTAGTTTATTTTACTATTACAATGTTGTTAGTATATAAATACTAACATTTTTGCTTGTTACTAAATTTAGAACACATGTGCTTGTTACTATATTTAGAACTTTGGCTGAATAGAGATCTGTTAATAATAATTATAATTTTGAACATATAAGAAACTATCAATAAAAATTTGATTGTTATCTTTGTCATCTAGGTTAATAATCGTTATATAGCTGGAGATTATGCCGGAGCACAAGACTCCTCCCAAAAAGCATGTTATTGGGCTAGACTCTCTATGATTGTGGGTGTGGTCACAGTTATTGCAGGTGCAGCGTTCCAGCTATTTTTTTCTCAATTAAAGCTATAAACAAATCATACACTCACTAACACTCAGATCATTTATGTATTATCACAATATGTTTATTTGTGTTATTATTAATGGATATTATCTCCATAAGTTGTTATGTTATTATTATAGACAAGATTAAATCTTAATAAGATATAACAATTTACTTTAAAATTTACTTATATTTAGTAATTAAGTACAATGGAGCTTATATTTAGTATTAAGTACAATGGAGCTTACATTTAGTAATTAAGTACAATGGAGCTTATATTTAGTAATTAAGTACAATGGAGCTTATATTTAGTAATTAAGTACAATGGAGCTTATATTTAGTAATTAAGTACAATGGAGCTTATATTTAGTAATTAAGTACAATGGAACTTATATTTAGTAATTAAGTACAATGGAGCTTATATTAGTAATTAAGTACAATGGAGTTATATTTAGTAATTAAGTACAATGGAACTTATATTTAGTAATTAAGTACAATGGAGCTTATATTTAGTAATTAAGTACAATGGAGCTTATATTTAGACTTCATTAGCAAATATATAAATTGATGATTAATTTAATTCATTCATCTATTATTTATCTATTATACATCAAAATGAGGCAAAGTTTATGAGAATTAGCTATTGTTGTGTATTTTAGATATTATAGTTTTTGTAAACAATTATTATCAGTTTTAATGAGTTCATGACACTTAATATATATTTAATAAGTGATGACTTATTAATAAGTCACCAATCTTGATCCAATTAATTGTGAGGTGGTTTCCAGTATACTTGTAAGAGTACCTCTACAATGTGGATTAGAATATGGCTGGTTGTCTCCCTTTAAATGAGAAGAGGCATGGTGGTTGCATTCCCTGTCTGCTTGACAATGACATACATTATCTCAAAACCCAGTACAGCTGGCTTGAAGTAAGAGGGGCAACACTCCGCCAGAATTACTTCATCTAATGGTTATAAATGTTTTAAGGTAACTAGCAAGTGCTGCTAGCAAGCTGGAGAGAGAGTGGATTAAACTCTAACCAGGAATCCTGGGATACTAAGTAGGAGGCCTCACATTGCAAGTTAAGTTAGGTGATTTGACTCAGGACAAGAGTGTCTGTTTGTTTATCTTCTTTTGTAAACATGTATTTTGATTTATTAAGTTACTTTAAAGCAATATAGTTAGATTAAAATTTTATAAATAGTCTTAACAATATGTAGATTATAAAATGCATCCATACTAAGCATTTATCGATCCATACTACTTGTGGCTAATGTCCATACATAGATTTATTAGTTATCTATACAAAGCATTATATACTAACAATTCATTTACTTCATCATTATTAAATGTATATATATCATAACAATTTATAGACATATCCTTGTCTGTGTTGTTAACTCTAATTAATTGTAATAAATCAATATAACATAGTAATAATGGAATTTGACTTTAATGATCCACTTATTGCAACAAATCTTTCTTCCTCCATTAAAAATACTGACTACATGACATTATCAAATAAAGAATATCAAGTCACATTAATTATAATACAAATATAGTTTACAGAATAAATAATTACAGTGATGTCATAATGATGTAATCAGAGACGGTATTTGTTAGTTATTGTAGTGGGTGTTTGTTGTAATTATACATAACTTTGGCAGTCCCTCAAGTTTAGTCAAAAGATGTATCTTCTATTATTTGCTTTCCTTCACTTTCTCTTTGTCCCATTATATGGTAAGTATATTATAAAGTTAATATCAGATATTATTATTTGTACATGTAATATTACTATAGGGAACTCTTGTACTGAAGGGTTTATGGACTATGAACTGTTACAACACAAAGCTGAACAGATATGTGATCGTAATACTTGTAATGGACTCTTAACAATAACTTAGGATGATGACATGTGGATAATGCCTTCCTACTGTTTTATTGTTTTGGAAACATTACCAGTCTTTTACTTGGTGGAGATCTGAGATTGAACAAAGTTGACTATCCTATTATTTCCCTTTGGAGTAGACAAGGAGGAAGTACAATTTATAACAGAGTAGCTGATAGTAATAGAACATATCACTTGATCCATACAATTTTAGTACCTTGGTCCATTACTATATCATTTGTAGAACCATTACAATTTGAGTCAGGACAAGTACTTGATTAAGGACACTATGATATGGGTGGTATATTACGATTATATTACATTGATAATAGTTTATCAATGATATATAAGTTTAAAAACGATTCATTAACTCTAATACTATTGATATTCTAAAATAAAAGGAATGGGATGCCCAAGTGTAATGATGTAGAAACCAAACAAGTTTTTAATATATCCAAAAACAGGTAAAATACTTATTAATTAGTTTGAATATTACATTTCTTTATCTTTCCTAGATACACCACAGTGTATTAATGGATTTCCAAATAAAACTACAGTGATAACCAATCAAGAGATATTACAAATGTCATAAAATATCAAGATAATGCTAGAAGATATATTCCCGATCTTCATGTACATGTGATGGTCATGTGACACATATTATTGTTGGAGGAAGAAATGGGACAGGTAGTAAGGAACCAATATAACAACTTGGAGATCATTAGGTAATAACAGTTATCAACAAGTTTGGACTACAACATCACAATCTCTCACAATATTATTCTATTTCCACTGAACTTATATCAATATAATTTACCTATAACCAGTACCTGTACAAGTGGAGATTTCTTGGGTATATATCAACCATCAAATGGTCATTTTATATTATATCAACAAGAATTGAATGGTCAAAAAAATTATTGGCCTTATGGAACACTACTAAATGAGAAATAATTATCCTCCTGATATCATTAAGTGTTGGTAAGTGTAATATATTTATGTTGTTATATTTATTTAATTATTTTATTATATTAATTGACCAATGTTATGCCTATTATCTCATTGGAAGACTTGGCTAGTTCATTGTTATACCACATGTATGGCTCATTGGTCCAACTTCACATACTAACAACATTAGAACTAATGACTTATCATGTTTGTAACTATGCTAAGCAAACGGGATTATGTTACTACATTGTAACATTCAATACTAAACATCCTTTAGTAAATATGGGTTAAGTGTGGTTATTTAGTTTATTGTAACTATCTCATTATCAAATAGTACTACTTCCACTCATCTTCTAGTATGTGTAATATATCAATAATTATATTATGTTTATAATTATATATATTTTATTATCTAGATATTGGTATATCTACTACTGTTATAATTCAGGTAGAGTAATAATTTAGATAGTTCTATAACTGAGTTACTAATGACAGTTATTACATCATCAGTCACATCATCCTCCTACCTCAAACATCCTCTGTACTCACTATATCAACTACTCCAACAATTTCTACAGTACTTGATAACACATCATTAATTCTTGTACTATCATTGGTCTACCTCTTACTGTACTAACTATTATATTAGTAGTAGTTAGTACTGTATTTATAATAGTTATAATAAGATATAGAAAGCATAATATAATAATAATAATAATAATTGTAATATATTTATGCAGTTATAACAACCTAAACGAAAAAGTAATTGTTTGAGTTATTTATTTAATTTATACATTACTCATCCATTATGTATTATTATTATTATTATTAGTATTATTATTATTATTATTATGATTATTACAAATATTAATTATACTGGTATATCTTTACAGTTCCTACTGGTGTAGATATTTCCTTAATTATATCAAGTTATCCTGTAACTATCTCATTATCAAATAGTACTACTTCCACCTCATCTTCTAGTATGTTAATATATCAAATAATTATATTGTGTTTCAAGTATATATATTTTTATTATCTAGATATGGTAGTATATCTACTACTGTTATAATTCCAAGTAGTAAATAATAATTTAGATAGTTCTATACTGAGTTACTATTGACAGTTACTACATCATCTGTCAACATATCTTCCTACCTCAAACATCCCTGTACTCACTATATCAGCTACTCCAACAATTCCTACAGTATTTGATAACACATCATTAATTCTTGTACTATACATGGGTCTACCTCTTGTTGTACTAACTATTTATTAGTAGTAGTTAGTACTGTATTTATAATAGTTATAATAGATAGAATATAGAAAACAAATATAATGGTTAGTTATTAATAGTACTTTATACTAAATGATATTACTACTGAAATAGTTTCCAGTAATGTTGAGAGGAATATGATGATGTTCTTACAAATAGTACATCAACTTATTCAGTAAGTCTTCTATAATATCATTGTTATATAAAAACTATTTCTCTACAGACTGTGCAGTGAAGAGTGATCCATTACTGCAGTAAATCCTTCCTATATTACCTCCTCCATTAAAACTGATACTGAGTACATGACATTATCAAATGAAGAACATCAAGTCACCATAATGAACTAGTACCAACACAAGATAATATTGCATATGGACAATTACCAGTAGTTGATAATGATGATTATATTTAATATTACTTTAGTTTAACATGTACAAATGTAGAGAACTGTGTGATGTCTTGTTGATAAATATATTGTATTTGTTAGAAAACTCTATTCTATCTCTGTCCAATTTTTAATCAACATATGCAACAAAATTCCAACAAGTAATTAACTGCAACAAATTAATATAAAATAGAAGTTAATACTGGAATTGAATTTAGTAATCCACTTATTGTGATAATAACATTCTATATGATCTCCCCATTAAAACTACCCTGACTACATGACATTATCAAAATAAAAGAATATCAAGTCACAATTAATTATAATATAAATATTGTTTATAGAATATGAAATAAATAAATACAATGATGTTATAATGATGTAATCTCGAAACGGTGTTTTGTTAGTTATTGTAGTGCGTGTTTGTGTTGTATAATTTTATACATAACCTTGGCAGGCCCTAAAGTTTAGTCAAAAGATGTATCTTTTATTATTTGCTTTCCTTCACTTTCCTCTGGTCCATTATCTGGTAGTATATTATTAAAGTTAATATCATATATTATATTTGTACATTGTACTATTACTATAGGAACTCTTGTTACTGAAGGGTTTATGGACTATGAACTGTTACAACACAAAGCTGAACAGATCTGTAATAATGATGTTTGTAAAGGTTCTCTTGAGATGAAAGATTAAAAGATGGGTATGTGGATAATGCCTTCCCTAACAACTTTACTGTTCTGGAAATATCACAAGTCTTTTACTGGTGGAGATATGAGATTGGCGAATAAAGTGACTATCCTACATATTTCCCTTTGGAGTAGACAAAGGAGGAAAGTACAGTTTTTTGGGGTAACAAAGTATCTGGCAGTGATAGAACAGTTATCACTTGGTTCATACCCAATTTTAGTACATCTGGTCCATTACTTATCAGTGGGGTTGTCAGAACCATTACAATGAGGGCGGAAGTTATGAATCAGGACAAGTATTTGGATAAGGACACTATGATAAACGTGGTATATGTACGATTATATTTACATTGATAGCAACAATCAATGCTATTATAAGTTTAAAAACGATTTTCACTAACTTTAATACTATTAACACATCACAAGAAAAAAAAAAAAAAACAATGTCAATAATGTAGAACACAAACAAGTTTTAATATATCCAAAAACAGTAAATACTTATTAATTAGGTGAATATTACATGTTCTTTATTCCTAGATACACACCACGGTATTAATGGATTTCCCAAATAAAAACTACAGTGATAAACAAATCAAAAGATATTACAAATGTCATAACATATCAAGATAATGCTTAGAAGATATATTCCTGATCTTCATGTTAAATGTGATGGTCAGTGGACACATATTATTGTTGGAGGAAGAATTGACACAGGTAGTAATGATGTCAATGAACAAAATATACAACTTTGGAGATCATTAGGTAATAACAGTTACAACAAATTTTGAACTACAACATCACAATCTCCTCACAATACTATTCTATTTCCACTTTAACTTATATCATATATTAATTTATCTACACCAGTACCTGCACAAAGTGGAGATTTCTTGAGTATATATCAACCATCAAATGGTCATTATTTATATTATATCAACAAAAATTGAATGGTCCAAAAAATTATTGGCCTAATGGAACACTACTAAATAATAATAATTATCCCTGATATCATTAAGTGTTGGTAAAGCGTAATATATTTATGTTGCTAAAATAAGCATTAATTTATATTATTATTATTATTATGTATGGTATATCTTTACAGTTCCTACTGGTGTAGATGATTTCCTCAATTATATCAAGGGTCAACATGTAACTATCTCATTATCAAATAGTACTACTTCCACCTCACTTTTAGTATGTTTAATATATCAATAATTATATTGTGTTTACAATTATATATATTTTATTTATCTAGATATGTGTTATGATCTACTACTGTTATAATTCCAGGTAGGGAGTAAATTTAGATAGTTTCTATAACTGAGTTACTATTGACAGTTACTACATCATCTGTTAATATCATTCTATCTCAAACATCCTTTATATTCGCTACTGTAACTACTACAACAATTTCTACAGTATTTTAAAATATCTTAATTCTTGTACTATACATTGGTCTACCATCTGTTGTACTAACTATTATATTATTAGTAGTTAGTACTGTATTTATAATAGTTATAATAAGATATAGAAAACAATATAATGGTTAGTTATTGAATAGTAACTTTATACTAAATGATATTACTACTGAAATAGTTTACCAATAATGTTGAGGAGGGATATGATGATGTTCCTACAAATGTACATCAACTTATTCAGTAAGTCTTCTATAATATCATTGTTATATAAAACTATTTCTTTATAGACTGTAGCAGTGAAGAGTGATCCACTCAATACAGTAAATCCTTTCTATATTACCTCCTCCATTAAAAACTGATGATGATAATACTGAGTACATGACATATCAAATGAAGAATATCAAGTCGCATTAATTGAACTAACACAAGATAATATTACATATGAACCAATTACCAGTAGTTGATAATGATGACTATATATTAATATACTTTAGCTTAACATATACAAATGTAGAGAACAGTGGTGTCTTGTTGATAAATATATTGTATTCGTTAGAAAACCTCCTCTACCCTGTCCAATTTTTGAATCACCATAGCAACAAATATTAACATACAAGATATGGTACTGATTCCAACAAGTAATTAACTGCAATAAATCAATTTAAAATAGAAGAAACTTAGTAATCCATTATTGTGATAATACACTTCTATATTATCTCCTCCATTAAAACTACTGACTACATGACATTATCAAAATAAGAAGAAGATCAAGTCACATTAATTATAATACAAATGTTGCTTCCACCGAATATGAAATAAATAATTACAATGATGTCATAATGATGTAATCTAGAGACGCTATACTATAACTGTTTGTAGTAAATAGATGTTTCATATTATAGATACAAACTTTGTCACTCCCTAAAGTTTAGTCAAAAGATGTATCTTATTATTTGCTTTCCTTCACGTTCTCTTTGTCCATTATCTGGTAAGTAATTATAAAGTTAATATCATATATTATATTTTAAAATACATGTACTATTACTATAGGGACTCTGTGCATGAAGGGTTGTATGGACTATGAACTGTACAACACAAAGCTAAACAGATCTGTAATAGTGATACTTGTGATGGACCTCTTAATAATAATAGGATGGGGATGGAGAATGGATATTAGCATCCCTATCCATTCAATATGCTCTGGAAATATACAAGTCCTTTTACTTGGGGGGAGATTGAGACTAACAAAAAAGCAAGTATACCATTCTTATCATTATGGAATGAAAGAACAGAAAAACAATGAGACTTATAACAAAGTGTCACTCAGTGAAAGAAGTTTAAACATTTGATCCATATGATTTCAGCACATCTGGACTATGCATTTTTATTATCAGAACCATTGGAATTTTTCACAAAAATTATATAATAGGAATAAGACAATATCGAGACAGATGAAACTGTGTTCGATTTATACCTATGTTGTTAATAATCAAATATATACATCGCATTAATAATAACAGAGAGACAGTACACAAGTTGATTTTGAGTACTGACACTTCTACTCAACAAAGCAAATACTAATTTATCAAGACAAAAGGTTAGCATAAGAATAAAAAGCTATTAATTATTATCTTTTATTAGATTCACCTGGATGTTTCATGATTTCCAGATAAAGATTTTTTTAACACAAAATGCAAGAGATATCACTATAGTGATAAGAAATTATGGGAATAATGTAACAAGAGTCTTACAAAGCCCCTTCACATTACTTGTACATGGTACTGACTGACAAACTATTTTATTGTGGAGCTAAAAGGAAAGTGATTCCCAAAAAAGGATCTTCCCATAGTTTCAGATAAAACTAGTCCAGAACACTCTTAAACAACACAACTTTAAATCTATCTTCAGAAAAATGCTTCATTCATTGACAACAATTTCAAGATTGATATAATTTTGATCATCCCCTCCTCATACAAGTAGAGAAGTAATTTTCTTACTATTTTCACCACAGAAAATAAAATCAACCTTATATTATAGTCACATGTTCATGGTCCAAGCTCACTATGCCTCCCAACTAGTTCTTAACCTAACATAAGAATTTATCCCCTTGTGTCTATTAGTAGTAAGTTACTCAAAATGATTTAATACAAATTGATCTAGGTGCTTATACTATACTGTGACAGTTACTACATCGATCTGTCCAAGCAAATATCCTACTCTACAAACATCCAAACTATGCAACGGGTCTGTCAACAGCCTCTACCTCAACATCATCTAGACTCAACTACATTAGCTACTCAACAATTCCTACAGATTGAAACATCAATTTGAAAAT
>NW_024532796.1:0-55000 GCF_016097555.1 Gigantopelta aegis
GGTTTTTTTTTTTTAATACCAAAGTAGAAGCTTTTAAAATTTAATGGTTTTGTTTAACCAAACTTTTTAAACTTGGTATTCTAAATGAATACAACCCAGGAAATTTTCCCTTTAGAATATTATTGAAATTTGGATGTTTGAATGTATGAGTTTTAGTGTTATTTTCTTTAAAACCCTGACGTCTATTAAATTTTAATTTTTTTGGTAAAGGGATTTCTTTGTAAATTTTAATAATGTTGTTATGTATGAAATTGGTTATTTCTAAAATGATCCCGTTATTAAATTATATTGGAAACCCTTTAACCATCCCCTTTGGTAAAACCTGGAAAGAGACCTGTTAATGTATGTCTTATCCAAAACAATGAAATTAGATTTGTAAATCGTTTTGCCTGTATGGCATCTGCTTCTTAAATTTTTTAACAGTCTTCTATATTCCGTATTATTGGAGTTTCATCGTTCACATTGAAACCTCATGGATCACCAACCCCACCCTCTTTTCCCCTTGTTGCTTTGGGTGATAATCTTTGCCACCTTATTTACTATACTTCACAAAATGATACTTACTTTTCTCATTACTTATTTTATGGAAGGCAAATCATCTTTGGACAAAAGGCAGATTTGTTGCAAATAACTTAAAAGAAAGGCTGACAATGGGTTGAAGGGAAAAGAATTAATGCAATCTACTGTATCATTTATCTCAAGGTAAAGTTGGAGGTTTAATTTTAGCTGTCCCACCAAACTGCATTTGTATCCTTTTAAAATGTAACAGGAACTAAAACTTTACTTTTTTACTTCTGGATAATGGTATTAGTTCAAATAATCTGTCTTGGTATTCAATTTGACACAGCAAACTCTACTAATAAAACTTGTATTTTTTAAGGAAGGAAAGTCCAAAAGTCTTATAAGGAATTTGAAGATAGTCATTTCAAAATGATGTAATTAATGATAAAATACCAAATTACAACTGGATTGGGGGGGTAGCCTGTCTCTCTTAATTAAATCTTTCGTTTGGCATTTTAAACTTCAGGATATTACAGTTGAAAGGGGTATGTCACTCATGGATACGGGAAAATTTTAATTGCTTCTTCAGCAGTTAATTAATACTTCATTTAACCCGATTTAACCTTAAAAGGAAAATCTTTCATGCATCACACCGCCCCCTGGGGGGGGGGGGCCTTTTTTAAAAAAAATTTTCCCCTTTTTTTTTAAAAAGGTTTTTTTTTTTAAAAATTTTTTTTAAAATAATTTTTTAAAAAATTTTTTTCTTTTACTTTTTTTTTTTTTTTTAAAAAGGTTTAATTTGGGTTAAAAATTTAAAAGGGGAAAAAAATTTTAAAAAAAGGGGTTTTTTTTTAATCCTTTCCCCCAAATTTTTAAAAAATTTTTAATTTTTAAAAGAATTTTTTAAAAAAGGCAATTTTTTTTAAAAAAACCCCTTTAAAAAAAAATTTTTTTTTAAATTTTTTAACCCCAAAAAATTTTAATTTTTTTTTTCCGGGGAAATTTTTTAATTTTTTTCCCCCAAACCTTCAAATTTTAAACCTTTTAAATTTTTTAAAATGGGGGGTTTTTTTTTTTTAAAGGTTTTTAAAATTTTTTAAAAAAATTTTTTTAAAAATTAAAAAAATTATTTAAAAATTGGTTTTAAAAAAACTTTTTTTTTTTTTGGGGACATTTCAAAATTTAAATTTTTCAAAAAAAAAAATTTTTTCCCCTTTGGAATTTCCTTTAAAAATTTTTTTTGGGTTTAAACCTTAAAATTTAAAATTTTAAAAAAACCCCCCCCCGGGGGGTTTTTCCCTTCTTCCCCCCCCCCTTTTTTTAATTTTAAAAAAAACTTTTAAAAAAAAAAGGGGGGGGGGGGGGGGGGGGGGGGGGGGGGGGGGGGGGGGGGGGTTTTTTGGGGGGGGGGGGGGGGGGGGGGGGGGGGGGGGGGGGGGGGGGGGGGGGGGGGGGGGGGGGGGGGTTGGGGGGGTTTTTTTTTTTTTTTTTTTTGGGGGGGGGGGGTTTTTTTTTCCCCTTTGGGGGGGGGTTTTGGGGGGGGGGCTTTGGGGGTGGGGGGGAAAAAAAGGGGGGGGGGGGGTTTGGGGGGGGGGGGGGGGGGGGGGGGGGGGGGGGGGGGGGGGGGGGGGGGGGGGGGGGGGGGGGGGGGGGGGGGGGGGGGGGGGGGTTTTTTTTTTGGGGGGGGGGGTTTTTACCTTTTTCCAAAGGTTTTTTTCAATTAATTTTTTTTTTCCAAATTTTTTAAAAAACTTTTGGGAAAATTTGGTTTGGGGTTTTTAAAAGGGAAAAATTTTCCTTTAAAAATTTAAAAATTGGGGTTTTTTTTTAAAAAAACCTAAACCCCTAAAGGCCGAACGGATGGTTTAAATTTTTAAAAATTGGCTATCTTTTTCCTAAATAAGTTACAAACGGTACCCCTCTTTATTTGAATGTTATATTTTCTAAACCCCAAGGATAATTTGGTATGGTAAAAGTTCCTTAAATAAAGTGTCCTGGTGGTGGTGGATGATGAAAACCACATTTAAAAAGTATTCAGGAAAACAAATTTATTTGTCAATGGTGTCTTTTTTTTTTTTTTTTCCTTTTTTTTTTTTTTTTTTGTTTTTTTTTTTTTTTCCTTTCCCATAAAATCAACAGTTGATTCGAGGTGGGTATTCAATATTGTTTGCATGCCAGAAGAGTTTAAAAAAACATAAGATAATACTACTGTTTATGAAAACCTTCTGGTTTTTGTTGGCAGGACGTTAATTTTTAAATCCAAACTAGTAACCTCTCTGATAAATCCCCACGGTTCACTTAACCAGTATCTTCAAAAAATACAAGCCTTTTTCTTCTAAATCGTACCAATGCATGCAATATACCTCATGAACCATTCTTCCATCATACAAAGGAAATTGCATATTATCTTTATTTGGCCAAATGGTTTTTTGTTGACACAAGTTGAGGTTTTACGTGAATATTTAACAGAATATGTAAGTCAGAATATAGTTTTCACCCTTAGTGGCATTTTTTATGGTCATCGTGGTTTGATTAATGTTAGATACCATACTTAATGAGACCCCAATTGCAAACAAAACCTGACTTCTTAATAATAGTTCACAGTATTAATTGGAGGTATCTCCCGGCTCCCTAGATTACTCCTTGTCCCAAAATCTTAAACTACTTTTTTGCAAGTACAAGTCCCTGCGACCCCCAGTCCTGGTTTTCATTTATTAAACAATAGTGCTGGCTTCTAGGGAGGAGCCATTTAGTTAAAAAAAATATAGAATTGGAAGATATCTTTTACCTGGTAAGTCATTAAATGGACTGTTAGCCAGTGGGACTATCGCAAATGAACATTCAGTATTCGAATGACAAACATTCAACTTTTAAACTGAATGAACCAAACAAGTATCCACTAGTGAGTTTTGAGAAGAACAAAGCAATGGCCAGGATTATGAATTTATGGAGGAATTTATGACAATGCAGCTACCACCACCTAACCAAGGTACTGGTCATTGTCAACAGAAAAGTCGGTCAATTTTTTCGTCTTCACCATTTGCTGTATGTCCTTGCATTAAAGGCAGTATCAACTGCTCTGTACGTACGTACCTTATAGAGAGGAATCTATCCAGGGCAGCCATTTACAGTGGTCACTTGTGACTGTTGGTACTTGTCAAGGAGTTAGCCTGGAGTTATTGTTGTGACAGCATTTGGTAGTAATCTTAATACTACTACTAAAAATCAAAAAACATCAACTCAATGCAAACAATTTAAATATTTTGCTAGTCAGAACTCTTCCCTCAATACAAATGCTACAGTAGTGATAAATGCGCTAGAAATATCAGATTGTCTAATGCTGAAATGATAGTTATTATCAGTTTCTTTACCTTGCCCTACAGGTTTTCAACTATCTTCTAACACTGGACAGTGTGTATGTAATGATTTCATTAAACAAATTAACCCGACAATGACATCAAATGTAACATAACTGATTTTAAGAGTCCCTTCATTCACTAGATCTGATAATAATTGGATAGCTTACTTTAAAATTACAATTGTACTGTTGCTCACACTAACTGTCCATTTGATTACTGTAATCCATCCCTTGTCTCCTTTAACATCACATCACCTAATCCTCAATGTGCATTCAACAGAGCAGGTACACTTTGTGGACAGTGTAAGTCAGACTTAGTCTCATGTTGGGTTCTAACAAATGTACTGACTGTACTAACAGCTATTTGGCACTTTTACTCCCATTTGCAGTAGCTGGTATTGTTCTAATTGCTTTACTAATTATGGTTAATCTTACAGTGTCATCAGGAAGAATCAATGGTCTCCTCTTCTATGTCAACATTGTCAAACTCAATGAGATAGCCTTCTTTCCAATGGAGGTGTTCCAGTGTTGAGACAGTTTATTTCTTGGCTCAACTTAGACCTTGGTATTGAGACATGTTTCTACAATGGATTAGATGATTATTGAAAACATGACTGCAGTTTGCATTTCCATTGTATTTGTGGCTATTTGGCACTGGTTTTTTATTATTAGCTCTCACTATTCTCTAAGGCTATCACGTGTGTGTGGTAGAAATGCTGTACCAGTACTGGCAACATTGTTCCTCATGTCTTATACAAATTATTACGTAACATAACCAATGTCTTTATGTTTACAACACTCTCTTGTAATAACAATAGGTGGTTCATTTGGAGTGTGGATGCAACATTAGACTACTCAAGTAATCCACGTCTTCCTTTACTAATATTCTCTAGCATTCTTCTCTTTATTGGGATTGTCTATACATTACTGGTATTTTCCTCTCAGTGGCTTCAAACGTTACAGTTATATATGTTGTCATAAAGCTAGTAGAGATCCAGTGTTTAGACTGAAACCTTTGATTGATGCATATTGTGGTCCTTATAAGGATAGTTTGTCGGCTTTGGACAGGACTCTTACTATAGTACGTCTTGTATTAACAGTTCTCTTCTCTTATACATCTAGTATGAACTATCAAGTTAACAACATCATAATTCTCGGAATTGTTTTATTTTTTACAAGTTTAGCTTGGATAGTTGGGGGTATGTATAAAACAAAAGAACTAAATACAATTGAAATCTTGTCATATCTCAACATTGGTTTTGTAACTCTCAGTAGTATAATGACAGATGGACAATACAGTCAAGTTATTATTAGTGGCATATCTACTAGTGTAGCTTTATTTGTTCTTATAGTACTAACACTAACTCCACTGTTTGAAAGTCTAATGAAGTTATACAGAGAAAAGAAAATGTATCTCAATGAGTGTGAAATGACATTGTCTAGTAACGATGCTTCATCATCTTCTGAATGCAGTCATCTAGGCTCACCAGCAGTTACTCTAATGAGAAGAGAAAGTCTAATTTTTGACTTTACACCAGAGGATTTTAGATAATAGCTATGCTAATGTAATGTAGAATTATTTTTTAGACAGCTTATAAAGTACGAATAAATTAAAATAAATTAAAATACCATATTTGCGCGGTTTCTTTAATAATATAATAAATCGATTTTGATCTATTTCATTAAAATTTAGTAAATTTTAAGATACAATCCCCTAATTATGTGTAGGTGAGATGAGAGTCCAATATCACCCGTTACAGTCAAGTCAGCTTTTATCCTTTGCGCTGCTAGTCTGCTAGAGCTCATTAAGTGGCATCTAATGAAGACTCTGAAGATTCCTGTACCATCATTGAACACTACCACTATTATCCTCTTAATAGTAAATGTCTTATATTTCATGTTGCTCTGACCTTTGCTCTGGTATCTCTTGGTGTGTTTGCAGATAAGAACAGTGACATTGAAAACAATGCATTCATGGAGATAACTATTGTATTCTTTTTTAAAGCACAACAGCCGGCAACAACAATCATATATTTAGTTCCAATAGTATTTGTCAATTTGTTATAGTAGGGCAAGCTGCTGTATCTTTTCTGATACTTGCTGCAATGGTGGTTGTTATACTGGCAGTGATAATTAAAAGAAGGTGTTGTATAAGAAATTCATTATCTTATTGTAATTTTTTCATTTTCAGTCCTACTACTTTCATTATTGTGGTTCTTTCTATTATCACATTGGCTGTGTTGATGTCTCTGGCTGTTGCTGTAGTTATGTCAGCAGGGCTGAGTAAAACATGTAAAGCATTGAGAGACACAGGTTTACATAACAAGTTTAGTGATATCAGATATAGTGCATTGTAATCTTACTGTACTACATCAACACACAGGTGTTCTGATTATAAGCTAATTGCTGACTATCCTGTACTATTTTTACCTTTCTTTGATAGTGTTTAGTCATCATTGGTAAGTTATATTTTTATATTTAATGTTCGTTAACAGTCAATGTATAATATTATAATAGGACATAATATAATGTTATAGAGAGTGTTATTAAACACAATGTAGTAATTAACTTAGCTAATTAGACATATTTTTTATTATTACAGCCTGTGCGTGGGTAGAGATTCTCTTACTTATTGGGTTTGTTGTCTTTTCAGCTGTTTTGCTTGTTCTATCTCATAAGAAAAATAATCAATATGGAGCATTATTATAACTAACTAGATTGACAGATATAATGATATTACAGTTTATATAACATGTATTGTATAAATAGCAATAACTTTAGTTTATATATGTGTGTAAGTCTTGCTATACAAACTGTCATAGGAAACGTCTGTCCAATTGGGATGTGTAACTGCTATATATGTACAGATCATAAAACTAGTCAAGTATGTTTGATGTAGGCTTCCAGAGTTGTAAGATATTAATTCTGCCTCATGACTATGAATGAAGGAATGTGGATACACATTGTTAACAAGATGACTGACTTTATGGTTCTCATTATTAACAATTGTAGTAACTTTTACTTCATAAATGATCACTATTTCACTTAATCAGCCACGTTATAAAAATCATTATGGTAGGTTCAGAAAAATTAACACAATTATGTTTTTTATTTTTCACTTGACTAAATGTTGAACTTCTGCTTTTTAAAGAAAAATAATCAATATGAAATGTTATCTAACTAACTAGATTGATTGATAATAGATAATAACATGTTCATTTTCTGTGAATAGCAAACAAAAAGATCGATTTCATCTTCACCATTTGCTTTGTGTCCTTGCATGTATTTTATAACAATATAGACTATTTTGTATGAACCTTGTACAGAGAACTCTATCCTGGGCAGCCGTTTACAGTATCACTAGTACTTGTGACTGTTAGTACTTGTCAAGGAGTTAGTCCTGGAGCTATTGTTATGATACTATTTGGTAGTGCAAAAGATCAGGAAAAGATCAAGTCAATCCAAACAATTTAAATATTTGCTGGTCACTTCTTCTGTCAATACAAATGTCACAGTAGTGATAAATGCAACTAGAAATGTATAATGTCTAATATTATTAATCAGTACTAGTATGGATTGCATGTTCATGCTCAGTTTCATTATAATAGCACATGCAGGACAGCGAAATGGAACATGATTGTTTCCTTTGCTTAAATATATATATACTGCCTGTCTAGTCATCATAAATGAAGTTTGAGTCTATTCTGCTGGACTGACCATGGACTAATCTTTAATCATTTATGTGGATGAAGGTTGCTGTGAATTGACAATGCAAGGTTGAGTTAAATAATATTATACTAATAAAGATCTTATGCAAAAAATCAAAGTTCATGTGCACATTTGATAAGAAATCTTATAGAGAGACAAAAGGGTTCTGGCAGTAAGAATATAAGTTTCAACTAAAGTTACAGGTTGAACCAAAGCTACTAGCAACAGCCTACTGTGGTATATGTATGTAATATGTTCTTATCATGTTGTTAATTATCATTATTGTATAGGATCAATAAAGACACACCCAAGCACATATTGTTTCTGTCCTGTCCTGAGTGTTTGTTGTTGTTATCCTTTTGATCTCAGCTAAGTACACAACATCTACACAATCTTAAAAAGAAATTTCTCTAGTCGATCATGCCTATTGGAACGTAACACGTGCTTTTGTTTGTACCAGCACTTGAGCTAATAAGGGAAGATTGAAGCTACAGGGATATCATATGATATGAAAATGGCACATGTTCTAATTTAGTAGGCAATGTGGGTCATTCTCATCATATTTTCTTTTAAAACATCTGTAAAATAAAGTATATATTAGGTAAAATTGATTTTTCATTATTTTAACTTATACTGTTTTGATTTATTTATTGTTGTTGTTGTTGTTGATATAGTAACTCTTGTTTTATTACGCGATAAAATAGCTCGATCAGGCTCAGTTGGTTGTAATTGTATTAGTCATGCCATGTGCAAGAATAATAGGTTGTCAAGTCCAGTCCAGTATTAGTCACGTCCACGTGCAAAAATTAATGCAATTTTAGGACAATTTTAACACAAGTTAATGCAGTTTTAACACAATTTTAATACTATTTTAATGCAATTTTAACACAATTTTAGGACAATTTTAATAAAAAATTAATGCAATTTTAACACATTTTAATACAATTTTAATGCAATTTTTACACACTTTTAATGTAATTTTAACGTAATATTAAAACAATTTTTAAACACAATTTCAATAGAAATTGATGCAATTTTAGCACAATTTTAACACAATGTTAACACAGTTTTACCACAATTTTATTGCAATTGTAATGAAATTTTAACACAGTTTTAATGCAATTTCAAGATCCAATTATAAGACAATGTTAACACAATTTTTATAAAAAATTAAGGCAATTTTAACACAATGTTAACACAATTTTAATGCAATTTTAACACACATTTAATACAATTTTAACACAATTTTTAATCTATTCTTAATACAACTTTAACACAATGTTAACACAGTTTTAACACAGTTTTAATGCAATTTTAATGCATTCTTTATACAACCCTTAACACAATATTAATGCAATTTTAACACAGTTTTAATGCAATTTAACGTAATTTTAAGGGTTTTAATAAAAATTAATGCAATTTTAACACAATGTTAACACAGTTTTTAAGACAATTTTAATACAATTTTAATCCAATTTTTACACAGTTTTAATGTTATTTTAACGCTATTTTAAGACAATTTTAATGTTACATACATAATATTCTATTATTATGTCACTAATGGTACTCCTCCTTATGATGGCTATGAAGTGCACACTATACACCAGAATCATCTAGCATTGATTATAATTTATGATATTTGCAGCATTTGTTAGTCTCATCTTTGTAACAGTATGTTTTGTGTTTGATATTGTCTTTAGAAATAAAAAGTCAGTAACTGGATGTTGTATGTTTTAGCTTGAGTCTCCCTCCTTCTATAGAGTTGTCAAACTTTCCAGTCTTAACTTATTTATCTCATAATTGTAGGGGCTGCTCTCATATACATATGTGTCTACTTCTATATATACTACTCAACAGTAATGAATCTACAAACTTTTTTCTTTAATGTAAGTTTACCACCTAATGATTATTAATTGTTACTTCTAGATTTTTTCTATAATAAATTATTGTATTATTTTACCTTCAAATTAATGATCTATTCTTAATTTTCACATAGATCCAATTCTGAATGTTCTTTTTTGGATACTCTGTCTGTTTTGCTGTCATTTTTTCCAAAACACGGAGAGTCTTTTACAATCCAAAACCTAATAAGAAAGCTTATTAGATAAGCTGACAAATTTGCTTACATTATTACTAGATAGTCAGTCAATTAGTACATTAATTTCTTTCTTCAATTTTTAGTTGTATAAAGTTAAACAAACTGAAATATGAAGCATTTGATCACGAGTCTTAATTGTGTTATTTATAGAACATATGCATGCATATAGCTGTCATAGTAATTTGCTGCATTTTATTTTGAAAACTTTGATATTAATCTATATTTAGGATGAAGGTATTTTTTGAAAAAACATCTATATGTGTGCCCAAAGAGCATAATTACAAATTTGGCTAGCAATCTCCTTTGCATACAAAGCATTGTTACAACTAGTAGCAATATTTATAGCATTTCATATTCGTTGTGTTAAAGTTAAAGCTCTCAATGACTCAAAGGAATAGCTGTCATTATCTACATCAACAGTATTATACTTGCATTGCTAGCAGTGACACAGTTTGCTCTTGAAAATTATCATGATGTGTATGCTGCCATGTTTCGACTAGCTGTACTGGTAAATGTAACTATGTTCCTAGGACTCATGTTCATTGCAAAGGTATGACTCATTTCCATTCTAACTTTAATTTTGTTGTCATTTTAAAGCAAGATTTTAATTAAAGAATTTGTTTCTTAATGCTTAACAATCCTAGCTTTTCTTAGGAAGAGGTTCTTAATAATTTTTTAAATATTATTTTATTAAACATAATGTAGTAATTAACCTAGCTAATTGAACAACTTTTTCTTATTATTACAGGCTTGTGCGTGGGTGGAGTGGTCTCTTTTTGTTGGGTTCATTGGCTTTTCAGCTGTTTTGCTTGTTCTATCTCATAAGAAGAATAGCGAATATGGCGAGTTAAAATAACTAACTAGATTAATGACTGATAGTAACATTAGAGTATCATTATATGAATAGTAAAAATTTATTCTATGTATGTGTAAGTATTGTTAGCCAAACTGTTATGGGGGGAATCTGTCTAATTGGATGTACATTATGTTGTAGACGGCTTCCAGAATTGTAAGTACTAATTCTGCTCATGTCTATCAATGATGGAATAAGGATACACATTCTTAACAAGATGACTGACTTTATGGTTCTCATTATGAACAATTGTACTATCTTTACTTCAAAAATGATCACAATTTCACTTGAGGCAGTAATGTTTAGTAAAGCAATTGGTGAAATCTATCAGTTCAATTTTTCCACTCAGAACTATCTTGTGTCTCCTTCACCTATACTCTAGGTTGAGTTTGACACTTAAATCTGTTTGTTGTAACTCAGGCTAGAAATAAGCTGGAGAGTACGAAGTTCCATCTGTAAAGTAGTCATATACTATGATGCATACGCAATGAGTAAAACGAGGAGCTCGAGTACCATGAGCTGTCTCTATCTTATAGATCGAGCATCAGCGAGATGTTTCCAGTTGCTTTCCTACAGAAGCCGAAGGTGGACATCCATTGTACTTTGTAATTTCATATTCTGCTTTGACGTTTTCCAAATTTATTCCAATTCTATTTTCTATCCTTCGATGGACTATTTAACAACTAAAATCCTATATCTCCAGAAAGATGTCGCTTCGCTCCAATCTAAGAGAGAGCTCGCAGTGCTCGCTTCGCTTCATTGAGTGATGAATTGGAATTGGAATATCGGCCTTTGGCTTCCGTAGGTTCCTGATTTTGGTTGTAATATTATGAAACGCCATCTGTAAAATTAGCATGCAGCATATACAGTAGCTTATAGATGGTGTTACTCAATGCTGATGCGTCATAATATATGATAATACAGCAGCATGCGTAGTTTACAGATAGCATTTCATAGGAGAGAATTGTTTTGTGGCTCCACAAATTCAAACTTTATATAAAAAATAGAGTGCTATAGCTATTCACAAAAGTAGTAAACTAGAACCCCCATACATATAAAGTAAATGACATTCCACCATGACATCACATCATACAACTATAGCAACCGTGTTCTGTTTATATTACTAATATCAAGTAACACATTTAATCATTGAAATTGCAGCAATTTTTTCACAAAGAAAAACATTGCAAATTAAATACTGACTTAATAGTCAACATTCAAATTTCAATTTCCAAACATTTAAGTCAATATTCAATGTTTAATTTTGAATTTATAAAATTGTCAGTCAATATTAAATATTCAATGTCCAACAGTCTAAATGAAAATTGCTCAATGACTTAACATTGCCATAGAAACAACAGCATCATCAAATGTGTCTATATTTGTGCCTCCTTTCGACAATGCTGTAATACTCATTAAGAAAGCTTTGAGCCAGTTGAAAATGCTGTTGAAGACGTAACACCTCTAACAGTACGATGATAGATTTTTTTCAGTGAGTTGTTCACAATAACAGCCATTAGTTTGCTTTATAATTACTGAATTATTGTTATATATATATATATAAATGAGCAGTAAAAGTCCAGGTACAAGTATAGAATACATCATTTAAACCATGCATCATTGCAATCCAGTTCTTCAAGTATATATATATATATATATATATATATATATATATATATATATATATATATATATATATAAATAATAGGTATGCATAAATCTATGAGGAATTATTGTGTTAAAACAAAATTGAGTGTGAAAATTCAGTTTTGTAACTCTCAGTAGTATAATGACAAATGGACAATACAGTCAAGTTATTACTAGTGGCATATCTACTGGTGTAGTTTTATTTGTTCTTATAGTACTAACACTAACTCCACTATTTGAGAGTCTAGTCTAATCAAGTTATATAGAGAAAAGAGAATGTATGTCAATGAGTGTGAAATGACATTGCCTAATAATGATGCTTCATCATCTTCTGAGTGCAGTCATCCAGGCTTACTCTAATGAGAAGAGAAAGTCTAATTTTGGACTTTACACCAGAGGATTTTAGATAATAATTATGCTAATGTAATGTAGAATTACCATAAGGGTACAAATTTTCGAGGGTTTAAATTTTCGTATTTTTAAAATTTTGCTTTATTATTTAAATTTCGTAGGTATTAACTTTCGTGTTTAGTGAGTGTGAAGTATTAATTAATGGTGTGGTATCAGACACGTGTTGGTAACACAAGGGTGATTTTTGCGAAGTATGGCTAGCTGTTCCTATTAATCAATGGTGAGAGGGTACCATATATACACGAAAATCTGGGAGGCAGTTGACAGAGAAGTACTTCATTGTAAAAGAGAAAGAAGTAACCGACAGGATCCCTTAACGTGATTATGCGTGGGTGAAGTAAAAGTTAAATTTCATGATAACCCCAAATACAGCAAAATTAAATCCCCCACGAAAATTTATATCCTTACAGTAGGAAATGTCTGTCCAATTGGGATGTGTAGCTGCTATATAGGTAGGTATATACAGATCATAAAAGTAGTCAAGTGTGTTTGATGTAGGCTTCCAGAGTTGTAAGATACTAATTATGCCTCATGACTAGGAATGATGGAATGTGGATACACATTGTAAACAAGATGACGGACTGACTTTATGATTCTCATTATTAACAGTTGTACTAACTTTAAATGATCACAATTTCACTTAATCAATCACATTATAAAAATCATCATGGTAGGTTCAGAAAAATTAACACAATTATGTTTTTATTTTTCACTTGTTGAACTTCTGCTTTTTTAAGAAAAATAATCAATATGAAATGTTATCTAACTAACTAGATTGATTGATAATAGATAATAACATATTCATTTTCTGTGAATAGCAAACAAAAAGATCGATTTCATCTTCGCCATTTGCTTTGTGTCCTTGCATGTATTTTGCAGTCGTTTACAGTGTCACTAGTACTTGTGACTGTTAGTACATGTCAAGGAGTTAGTCCTGGAGCTATTGTTATGATACTATATGCTAGTGCAAAAGATCAAAAAAGATCAACTCAATGCAAACAATTTAAATATTTGCTGGTCACATCTTCTGTCAATACAAATTTCACAACAGTAGTGATAAACGCAACAAGAAATGTATAATGTCTAAACATTATTAATCAGTACTAGTATGGATTGCATGTTCGTGCTCAGTTTCATTAATAATACCACATGATGGAACAGCCAAATGGAACATGATTGTTTTTCCTTTGCTTAAATATATATATACTGCCTGTCTAGTCATCAAAAATGAAGTTCAAGTCTATTCTGCTGGACTGACCATGGACTAATCTTTAACATTTATGTGGGCGAAGGTTGCTGTGAATTGACAATACAAGGTTGAGTTAAATAATATTATACTAATAAAGATCTTACACAAAAAATCAAAGTTCATGTGCACATTTGATAAGAATGTTTATAGAGACAAAAGGCTTCCAACAGTAAGAATATAAGTTCAACTAAAGTTACAGGTTGAACCAAAGCTACTAGCAACAGTGGTATATGGATGTAATATGTTCTCATCATGTTGTTAGTTATCATTATTGTATAGGAGCAATAAAGACACACCCAGCACATATTATTCTGTGAGTGTTTGTTGTTGTTATCATTTTGATCTCAGCTAAGTACACAACACCTACACAATTTAAAAAAGAAATTTCTGTAGTCGATCATGCCTACTGTGGGGCAAGCCAAGCAATCTCCACACTTGGAGCGTAACACGTGCTTTGGTTTATACCAGCACTTGAGCTAATAAGGGAAAATTGAAGCTACATGGATATCATATGATAGGAAAATGGTACATGTTCTAACTTAGTAGGCAATGTGGGTCATTCTCATCATAGTTTCTTTCATAACTTCTGTAAAATAAAGTATATATTAGGTAAAATTGATTTTTCAATATTTTAACTTATACTACTTGATTATTTACAGTTGTTGTTTTTGTTGTTGATATAGTAACTCTTGTTTTATTACGCAATAATATTAGCTTGATCATGCTCACCCTACCAGTTGGTTGTTGTATTAGTCACGCCAACATGCAACAAATTAATGAAATTTTAGCACAATTTTAACACAATATCAACACAGTTCTAACACAATTTTAACATAATTTAAATGCAATTTTTAACGCAATTTTAATCCGTTCTTTATACAACTTTCACACAGTTTTAATGCAATTTTAAAACAATTTTAGCACAATTTTAATAAAAAATTAAGGCATTTCTAACACAATTTTAACGCAGTTTTTAACACAATTTTAATGCAATTAACATAAACGCAGTTTTAACAATTTTAGTACAATTTTAATGCAATTTTAACACAATTTTAATGCATTCTTTATACAACTTTAACACAATGTTAACGCAATCTTAACACAGTTTTAATGCAATTTTAACGCAATTTTAAAACAATTTTAACACAATTACCTAAAAATTTAAGGCAATATTAATGCATTCTTTATACAACTTTAACACAATGTTAATGCAATCTTAAAACAGTTTTAATGCAATTTTAACACAATTATAGCACAATTTTAACAAAAAATGCAATTTTAGCACAATTTTAACATAATGTTAATGCAGTTTTAACACAATTTCAATACAATTTTAATGCAATTTTAACACAATTTTAATCCATTCTTTATACAAACCGTTAACAGAATGTTACCACAAAGTAACATAGCTTTAATGCAATTTACTGCAATTTTAAGACAATTTTAACACAATTTTTAACTAAAAATTAATACAATTTTAGCACAATTTTAACATAATATTAACATGGTTTTAACACAACTTTAATGCATTCTTTATACAAATTTAACACATGTTAATGCAATGTTACACAGTTTTAATGCAATTTTAACGGAAAGTTTAAGACAATTTTAAAAAACTAATGCAATTTTAACACGATTTTAATGTAATTTTAATGCATTCTTTATACAATGTTAACACAATCTTAACACAATCTTAACACAGTTTTAATGCAATTTAGCACAATTTTAAGACAATTTTAACACAATTTTAACTAAAAATTAATGCAATTTTAGCACATTTTTAACATAATGTTAATGCAGTTTTAACACAATTTAATACAATTTTAATACAATTTTCACACAATTTTAATGCATTCTTTATAACACAATGTTAACACAGTTTTAATGCAATTTTAATGCAATTTTAATGCAAGTTTAAGACAATTTTTTAAAATTAATGCAATTTTAGCACAATTTTAACATAATATAACGCAGTTTTAACACAATTTTAATGCAATTTTTAACACAATTTTAAAGTAATTTTAATGCATTCTTTATACAACGTTAACTTAATGTTAAGGCAATCTTAACAATTTTAATGCAATTTTAATGCAATTTTAAGACGACTTTAACACAATTTTAATGAAAAATTAAAGCAAGTTAAACAAATGTTAACACAGTTTTTAACAGAATTTAATGCAATTTAACACAATTTTAATGCAATTTTAACACAATTTTCATCCATTTTTAATACAACTTTAACACAATGTTAACGTAATCTTAACACAGTTTTAATGCAATTTGAACGCATTTTAAAGACAATTTAAACAATTTTAAGACAATTTTCACACAATTTTAACTAAAAATTAATGCAATTTTAGCACAATTTTTAAGATAATGTTAATGCAATTTTCACAAAGTTTTAATGCAATTTTAACACAATTTTAATGCATTCTTTATACAACTTTAACACAACGTTACTGAAATCTTAACACAGTTTTTGTGCAATTTTAACGTAATTTTAACACAATTTTCACACACAATTTCAATAAAAATTAAAGCAATTTTAACACAGTTTTAATGTAATTTTAACGCAGTTTTAAGACAATTTAATGTAATTTTAATGTTATATTACTATATAACGTAGATAATATTACTATTATTATGTCACTAGATGGTAGTTCTCTTATGATGGCTATGAAGTGGATACTATACACCAGAATCATCTAGCATTGATTATAATTTATGATATTGCAGCATTTGTTAGTCTTATTTTTGTAACAGTATGTTTTTGTATTTAATATTGTCTTTAGAAATAAAAAGTCAGTAAATGGATGTTGTATGTGTTTACCTTGATTCTACCTTTCCTTACTCTCTCCCTCTAATAGAGTTTTCAAACTTTCCAGTCCTAACTTGATTTATCTCATAATTGTAGGGACTGCTCTCATATACATATTGTGATATCCTTTCAACTCTTTTTCAACTCTTTAACACTTAAGTTTTTTTGTAATTATGTTAGTTAGTATCTTTACTGTAAATTGGTGCTAATTGTGTTAATAGTTTTTGTCACTTAGCTCTTTTCTTTATTGTTTTGCTTTTGTATAATAAGATTTTTTTTTACTTATACTAGAGTTTCATTCTATCCATTAAAGTTATTTTTAACTTAACCAAATACTGCAATTGGTGACAAGGGTTGTGGATTCCAACCAAACAATGGCTACTGGTACAACACAATTTGGAACTCTCAAGGAATTCAACTCTGACGTGGAGAAAATCACAAAATACCTCAATTGTGTGCTACTCTACTTCGAAGCAAAAGAAGTGGCAGATCTCAAACGGGTGCCTATTCTCCTCAGTTCCATTGGGACCCATTACATACTCACTGATATGTGACTTAGCAGCTCCAGAGAATCCAAAAACATTAACTCTGCGTGCGATTGCTCAATTATTAAAAGACCACTTCGAACCAAAATAGCTAATTATTTCAGAATGGTTTACATTCCACAAATGGAATCAGAGGCCAGGGTGAAACTATTGTTAAATATGATGCTGCTCTAAGAAAAATTAGCAGTTACTTGCAAATTCGAAGCATACCTGGAGGAAGCCCTTCAGACAGATTCATATGTGGACTTCGTAGCAAAAGCCATTCAACGTAGGTCGTTATCCGAGCCTAAACTTACCCTGGGCGAAGGCCATGGACTCGGCCAAGGGATGGAAGCTGCTGACCACAGTTCTAGAAGACTGAAAGGACAAAAACAGCATATCAAGAATGTTATAGGGACTCCCAGGCAAGCCCAAAAACAGCCCACAGTTATGCTACAGATGTGAAAAATCAAATCACATCCCTGAAGAAAGCAGATTCAAGGATTCAAGTTGCAATGCTTGTGGAAAGAAGGGACACATAGCTCCAGCTTGTCCTTCTAATCCCCAGAGGTAAAGTACAAACTCTCCTGAAAATTCAAAGAAATCAAAGAAAAAGTATAACGGTACTCATCAGGTACATCAACAGTCTCAAGGTAATGCTGATTCAGAAAAAGTCAGGGCTTACACACTAAGTGAGACAGTGTCTCCCTGTCCCCTAATTCAAGTCACACTACAGGATGCCCGAAAAACCTCTTAGCATGGAAGTAGACACCGGAGGAGCTACAGTATCTACAATCTCGGAAGCAACAAAAAAGAAATACTTCCCTGAGATAAAGTTACAGACATGCAAGTTAGTGTTGAAAACGTACACTAACGAACCTATGCCTGTTCTAGGACAGTTGCCTGTTGACGTGTGTTATCAAGACAATCTGTTCAGGTTCATACTCTATGTAGTTC
The DNA here is from genome assembly GCF_016097555.1 of Gigantopelta aegis. Classification (NCBI taxonomy): domain Eukaryota; kingdom Metazoa; phylum Mollusca; class Gastropoda; order Neomphalida; family Peltospiridae; genus Gigantopelta; species Gigantopelta aegis. Next base: position 18,125 of record NW_024532796.1, read on the forward strand.
CTGGTAATGGTCCAACTCCAATGGGACGAAACTGGCTGAAACACATTTGCCTTGATTGGCATTGAATTGCCACAATTCGTAACAAGCCTATTGGCCTCAATAACTTACTTGACAACCATAAACCATTATTCAGGATGAACTGGGAACAGTACACCCAAGAAGTCGACATTATATGTGAAGCCTGATGCAACTCCATGATTTTTCAAACCTAGCCTGTACCTTTTGCAGTCAAAGAAGCTATAGGGAAGGAAATAGACAGATTGGAAGAACAAGAGATCTTGAAAAAGGTGGATAGCGTGTGATTGGGCTGCTCCAATTGTCCCTGTTCCCAAGAAGGATGGTCGATTTCGAATATGTGGAGACTACAAGATCACGATAAACCTAGCTCTCACAGTAGACCAGTACCCACTTCCCAAGCCTGAAGATTGTTTGCTACATTAGCAAGTGGAAAATATTTTACAAAGTTAGATCTTTCTCAAGCCTACTTACAACTAGCACTGGAGTAAGATTCTATGAAGTATGTCACAATAAACACATACCAAAGTCTATATACCAATTTACCAGATTGCCATTTGGAATTGCATCAGCACCAGCTATTTTTCAGAGGTTCATGGGTAAGAACCTACACAGACTGCCAGGAGTCATTTGTTATATTGATGACATATTAGTCACAGGAAAAGATGATGAAGAACATCTTCGACATTTAGCGGCTGTGCTAAACAGATAAGAAAGAGCACAATTTCAGACAAATGTCACTTCCTTTTACCCTCTGTCGAGTATCTTGGACATCAAATCGATCAAGAAGGAATTTGTGCAGTACCCAGCAAAGTGGAAGCCATCACCAATGCTCCACCACCTACTATTGTCCAAGAACTTCGGTAATTTCTTGGCTTACTCATTTAATTACTACGGAAAAATTTATATCGAAATCTCTCAAGTGTTTTACACCCACTCATGGTCTGCTTCGTGCAAATCAAAAGTGGAATTGAACTGATGAATGTACAAGGCATTTAAAGAAGCCAAAAGACAACTAGTTTCTGCCAATGTATTGACCCGTTACAACCCCACTCTACCCATCAATCTTGCAGCTGATGCCTCTACAAAAAAACCAATTTCCTTTGCCTCACGCACACTAACTACTGCAGAGAAAAACTATTCACAGCTTGAAAAGAAGCTCTCTTTTTGATTTTTGGAGTTTGTAAATTTCCACAAATATCTTTATGGAAGAAAATTTACCCTCATAACCGACAACACATCCCTCACTGCAAATTATTGCCTCAAAGAAAGGAAATTCCTTCTTTAGCTGCTGCTCGTTTACAGCGCTGGGCACTTCTTTTGTCAGGTTATGATTACAATATTTGTTTTAAGCCTACAGAATCTCATAGCAATGCTGATGGACTGTCAAGACTTCCACTACATGGACCAGAAGCAGTTGTGTGAAATGAAGACAGTTACCATCTTAAATCTCTCTCAAATTCAAGCTTTACCAGTCGCCTGTAACCAAGTTCCACACTGCAACCAGCGTGACCCCATTCTTAGCAAGATTGTTGATTATGTCAGGAGGGGATGGCCAAAGCAAGTGCCAGATAACATTCAACCATATCAATCAAAACAAGAAGAAATTACTATTGAAAGTGGGTGCAAACTATAGGGTATTCTTGTCATTATTCCAAAAAGGACTACAAGATCAAATTCTATAGACACTTCACCAGAACCACCCAGGAGTCACTAGAAAGAAAGCCATAGCTAGAAGCTACATGTGGTGGTTGGCAATTGACAAGGATATTGATAATTTAGCAAAGTCATGTCTTCCTTGCCTTGAGAATAAATCACAACCAGCAGCTGCACCTTTACAACCCATGGTTCTGGCCTACCACACCATGGAAAAAGAATTCACATCAATTTTTGGAGGTCCTTTCCTGGATAAGATGTTCCTGTAGTGGGTGGATGCACACTCAAAATGGCCAGAAGTAATTCAAATGCCTTCAAACGTCTTTCAAAACTATTAAAGCACTCAGGAATCTCTTTGCGAAGTATGGTCTTCCAGAACAACTAGTATCAGACAATGGACCACAGTTCACCTCTGAAGAATTTGCTGAGTTTAGGAAAGTTAATGGAATTAAGCATATTCGTAGTGCTCCATATCACCCCTTTACAAACGGGTTGGCAGAAAAGGTTTGTCCAAACTTTCAAGAGAGCCATGAAGACTAGTACTCAAGATGAACCAAAACCTCAGTACTCAATTGTCACAGTTCTTGCTAGCATATCAATCAACACCTGATGCTACTACTAACGTTTCTCCTGGACAATTATTTCTGTAACGAAAGCTTCTTATGCATTTTGATCTATTGAAACCTAACATGGAATCTGTGTGAACACAAAACCAGAGCAACCAGAAAACTCATGATGATAAACATGTTAAGCAACGACACTTTTCAAAAAGGTCAACTCGTGATGGTCAAGGTCTTTATTCTCAAGAAATGGATACCCGGAGAAAAGGTGAACACTACTGGACCATTGTCTTATTCAATTCAGATAGAAAATGGGAGGATACTTCGCCATCATGTTGATCACATCAAGTCTCGTTCGGTGATTTCTGTCAACTCTCCTTCACAACCTTATACCATTGACACTATGGAATTTCATCTGTTTCCAACACCCAGAACTGATTATTTTTAACCTACACCCCAGTTGTTGTACATGAACCAGTTCAAGAACGTCACTACCCATTAAGGTCAAGTCGACATCCTTCCTTTACGATATGAACCAGGACTATAGCACTTAACAGGGGAGGAATGTGATATCCTTTCAACTCTTTGAACTCTTTAACACTTAAGTTTTGTTTGTAATTATGTTAGTTAGTATCTTTACTGTAAATTGGTGCTAATTGTGTTAATAGTTTTGTCACTTATCTCTTTTCTTTATTGTTTTTGATTTTGTATAAATAGGATTTAGTTTTTTACTTATACTAGAGTTTTCATTATATCCATTAAAGTTTCAACTAAACCAAATACTACACATATGTGTCTTCTTCTATATATACTCCTCAACAGTAAATTAATGTACAAACTGCTTTTCTGTAATGTAAGACTATCACCTAATGATCATTAATAATTAATGATCATTAGGTTAATGATTAGGTTAATGATGCTATCCCCAATTATGGCTGTTATTTCAGGATAGTTATAACAGTCATAATTATCATATTCATCTTCGTCACCTATTTATTATTCATAGTTTATGTATTCATTTTTTATCAATCTTACTGGGTGGGTCCGGGTCCTCCTCTTCGTGCGATTCATCAAAAAAATATTCCTCAATAAAGCTTCAAGTTTTAACTGGTCACTGTCAATGAGATGTGACGAACAAAGTTCGTTTAGAGCCTTAGCGATGGAGCATTTCTTGCTATTCACTTTTCAAAGAATGCGGCTGTAAAATTGTTTTTGCGTCTTGAGTAGTGTTACCATAGAAATTTGGCGTACTTCCGCTTATTAATTTTGAATATTAATCGCGTCATTTATCGTTCATTTAAACGCGAGCCGAGCCAGGACAAACAAAACTTACCATAACTCAAGAACCAGAGCGTTTTAGTGACAAACGACATATCAACTTATAGCTTGAAGTTGTAGAATAAAGTATTACAAAATCAAAAATTTCGATAAAATTAAATATTTGTGGTTTTTAGCCTGTACTAAAAATTACATAATAGTCGAACTTTGGTGCTTTTTTTTTCGCATCTACGGTCACAATTGTTAATTCTAGATTTTTTCTATAATAAAATTATTCTATTGTTTTACCTTCAATTAAATGATCCATTCTTAATTTTCACATAGATCCAATTCTGATTGTTCTTTTTTAGGATACTCTATCTGTTTTTGCTGTCATTTTTTCCAAAACATGGAGAGTCTATTATATCTTTTACAATCCAAAACCTAATACAGAACGTTTATTAGATAAGCTGACAAATTTGCTTATATTATTACTAGATAGTCAGTCAATTAGTAGATTAATTTTGTTCAATTTTTTATTTGTATAAAGTTTAAACAAATACTGAAATATAACAGGTAATAGTACAAAGCATTTGATCATGAGTCTTAATTATGTGTATTTATAGACATATGCATCCATACAGCTGTCATAGTATTTTACTGAATTTTTTTTGAAAAGTTTGATATTAATCTATATTTAGGATGAGGTATTTTTGAAAAAAAAGTATCACAATTTTGGCTAGCAGTCTCCTTTTCATACAAAGCATTGTTACAACTAGTAGCAATATTTATGGCATTTCATATTCGTTGCGTTAAAGTTAAAGCTCTCAATGACTTAAAAGAATAGCTGTCATTATCTACATCAACAGTATTATACTTCCATTACTAGCAATGATAGTGTTTGCTCTTGAAAATTATCATGATGCGTATGCCGCCATGTTTGGAGAAGCTCTACTGGTAGATACCACTGTGTTCCTAGGACTTATGTTCATTGCAAACGTATGACTCATTTCCATTCTAACTTTAATTTTGTTGTCATTTTAAGCAAGATTTTAATTAAAGAATTTCTTTCTTAATATTTTTATTAATTACCGATTTCAGCTCTTCTTCTTAATCTATAGAGACTGTAAAACAAGTCATATCCGTTTACATCTGATTTTTATTTCTACAGATGGTTAGTTTATATCATAATCCAACTGGAGAGAATGTCCTTAGTCATTCCTACTACCTTCTTCACATCCAACAAATAACACTGTTAGTGAGTCCCTTGAGGAACTATCAGTGGTCACGAGCTCCAACCATACGGATCTATCCGTAAAAAACGGAATTGAACTCACGGGAGTACGATTCATACATCAGTTACACGGCACGTATGGTTAAAACCACGCCTGCAAATATGGCTGAGCAAGTAGTCATAGCCTCGTACCCAGGCTTTCGCAAAGCCTGGGTGCGAGGCTAGTCCAGTCTATGCACTCTTAATTGTAAAACTTGTGTATGATCTATATTTAGTTTGTGTTCTATATTTAGTCATGTATATTCTATATTATAGTAATCATTACTGAGCATGCTCAACAGAATAAGGGTATGTGTAATGTTCCAGTTCAGTCCTGATTTTGTATTAGTCATTTTGGGCTTGAATAAAGATTTGTTTTGAGACAGTATAACTGTACATTTGCAGGATCAAAAGTCAGTGTTAATAAAAACAGTTTTAGCGATATCAAAATCTTCCAGTACTAGCGAAATGAGGACTGTAAACATCCAGTACCAGGTGGGAACATTATTCACTATTATCCTCTTAATAGTGAAATCTCTTCTACTTCTTGCTGCTCTGACCTTTGCTCTGGTATCACTTGGTGTGTTTGCAGATAAGAACAATGATATCAAAAAAATCACACGAAAACGCCCATTTTCTAATTATCTGATCACTATTGCATTCTCTTCATCGATGAGATCAAGGATTTAGTTCCCAACAGTATAGTCATGTCAGTTTGTTATTGGAGGACAAGCTACAGTATCTTTTCTGATACTTGCTGCACTAGTGACTATTGTTTTTGTTGCAGTGATAATTAAGAAATTAAGAGAAGGTATTGTACAACACACACACACACAATATATCATTATAATAACATGCCATTTTTTGCAATTCAGTGCTACTGTTTTTAATATTCTGGTCATCTTGTGTTATCATCTTGGCTGTCTTGATGTCTCTGGTTGTTTGCTATAGTTTATATCATCAGGCTGAGTAAAACATGCAAAACACTAATTGAAAACTGGTTTATTTAAGAAGTTAAGTTAACAACACATTGTAATTTTACTATACTCAATGTCAATACAATGTGCAGGTGCTCTGATATAGACAATGTACCAAGAGGAGTGCACTTCTTTATACTATTCAGTCCTCAATGGTTAGTTATTTTATATCATAAGCAAATCAGTGAATTGTTTGATTTGCACTATTCTGTATGTACTATATTTAGCGGAAATAAAATAAATGACTACCCTTGCTATATGGTAACAATCCTAGCTTTTCTTAGGAGAAGGTTTTAATGATTTTTTAAATATAATATTATTTAAACATAATGTATAATTAACCTAGCTAATTGAACAACTTTTTCTTATTATTACAGGCTTGTACGGGGTGGAGTGTCTCTTACTTATTGGGTTCATTGCTTTTCAGCTTTTTTGCTTGTTCTATCTCATAAGAAGAATAGTGAATATGGAGAGTTAAAATAACTAACTAGATTAATGACTGATAGTAACATTAGAGTATCATTATGTCAATAGAAAATTTTAGTTTATGTATGTGTAAGTATTGTTTACCCAAACTGTTATAGGGGAATATCTATCTAATTGGGGTGTAGAAGGCTATCAGAATTGTAAGGTACTAATTCTGCTCATGTCTAATCAATGATGGAATAAGGATACACATTCTTAACAAGATGACTGACTTTATGGTTCTCATTATGAACAATTGTACTATCTTTACTTCAAAATGATCACAATTTCACTTGAGGCAATAATGTTTAGTAAAGCAAATTGGTGAAATCTATCAGTTCAATTTTTTCACTCAGAACTATCTTGTGTCTCCTTCACCTATACTCTAGGTGAGTTTGACACTTAAATCTGTTTGTTGTAACTCAGGCTAGGGAATAAGCTGGAGAGTACGAAGTTTCACCAGTAAAGTAGTCATATATTATGACGGATGCGCAGTGAGTAAAACGTGGAGCTGGAGTACCACAAGCCGTCTCTGTCTTATAGATTGAGCGTGAAGCAAGATGTTTCCAGTTGCTTTCCTACTGCTTTGACGTTTTCCAAATTTATTCCAATTCCAATTCTATTTTCTACCTTCAATGGACTATTTAACAACTAAAATTCTATATCCCCAGAAACACGTCGTTTCGATCCATTCTAAGAGAGAGAGGTCGCGGTGCTCGCTTCCCTTCATTGAGTTATGAATTGGAATTGGAATGTCGGCCTTCGACTTCTGTAGGTTCCTGATTTTAGTTGTATATTATGAAGATTTTGGTTGTATATTTATCTGTAAATTAGCATGCTGCTATCATCATATACGGTAGCTTATAGATCGGGTTACTCACTGCAGATGTGTCATAATATATGAGAGTACAGCAGCATGTATAGTTTACAGATTGCACTTCATAGGAGAAATTGTTTTGTGACTCCACAAATTCAAACTTTATGTAAAATAGAGTGCTATTCAGGAAAGTAGTAAACTAGAAACCCCATACATATAAAGTAAATGACATTCCACCATGACATCACATCATACAACTATAGTAACTGTGTTCTGTTTATATTACTAATATCTACCAAACACATTTAATCATTGAAATTGCAGTAATTTTTTCAAAAAGAAAACATTGAAAATTAAATATTGACTTTAATAGTCAACATTCAAATTTCAATTTCCAAACATTTAAGTCAATATTCAATGTTTAATTTTTGAATTTATAAAATTGTCAGTCAATATTAAATATTCAATGTCCAACAGTCTAAATGAAATTGCTTAATGATATTAACATTGCCATAGAAACAATGGCATCATCAAGTGTGGCTATATTTGTGCCTCCTTTTTGACAATGTTGTAATACTCATTAAGAAAGCTTTGAGCCAGTTGAAAATGCTGTTGAAGACGTGACACCTCTAACAGTATGATGATAGAGGTTTTTCAGTGAGTTGTTCACAATAACAGCCATAAGTTTGCTTTATAATTACTGAATTATTGTTATTATAATATATATATATATATATAGGTATATATATATATATATATAATATAGATATATATATATATATATATATATATGTTACAGTAAGATTGTCTAAATAGGGATTTTGTGAAATCCCTGAAACTTTCAGGGAGTTTGTGAAATCACTATTTCACTTAGGGACTTCATAAATTCACTAAAAATTTCTAGTGATTTTCATGAAATCACTGAAATGAGGCTCTTGTTTTCACAAAATCACTGAATGTGATATATGGGTAGAAATTCAGCATTGTTTTAAGTGTTGTAAGGAAGTTTATTCATGAATGATTACAATGGTAAAATAACATCTGAAAATGCTATGATTAGTTTTAATATCTGTAAAATAATTCTCAATTCTTATTATGACAACTGAGACTGCTGTGACACCTACAGTTACAAAGTCCTTTGCTTTATAACACTTGCACCTGTTTGTCTGACACTGTTTCTTGCCTTTGCTGCAGTCACCACCGGAAGAACCCTTGTCCCGCCAGAAGCTGTAGACTTGAGAGCTTGACGAGTGTGATTGTAGATTCTTTTGTTGACATCAGAATCATTCAAAGAGTCGCTGAGGACAGAGATCAAACTAATTCCTGGAATACTTTTTGCTCAGAATTCCAGCTTTCACTGCAATTCTATACATGTCGTGTTCATCCCGATCAACAATAACTCCTAGGATATTTTCTTGGGTCACCTCTCCCTCTGTCAACCATGGGAATGGGGACAGCAACATTATCTCCAGCTTCACCTGGCCATGATCCACTTGAATTGTCCTTGTGGGGATGACTGCATGTCAACAAGATCAACTTTGACCACAGAGTTGAATTCCCTGAAAGAATAGGCTTGACAAAAACACCATAGTCTTGGGACGTTTCCTCTTCTCTTGACATACAACACAGTAGGACTTAATAGTTCAACAGCATCTGTTGTGATGTTGGCATACTTTTGCCTAAGATGTTTCAGCATCCTGTCACGACCACCATGGCCAGTTGCAATGTGAGCTTTACTGATGATGTCGTAGGTGTCTTCTATGGTGGCAGAGTAGACAGGGCGATCTTCTGGTGACTTTCTCTTCTTGATAAGCTTCTCTACATCACCACACTGAAGTAAACTCATACTTTTTTTAGGATGTAGTACTGATGATGTGACTTGGTAGTGGAAGCTTCAGCTGCTGTTTTCAGATCATCAATGGTCTTGTAGTACCCTCTTCAGGAATGAGATATTTTGCACATTGAGAATATTTCTTGAACAAAGCCTCTTCGAATTTTCTCTCAAAATTATGCTGCGCCATTTTGCTTCAAATGCAGGAATAAAGTGGATGAGCATTGTGTAGCTGCCTCTTATATAGTGAAGGCTAAGCTAAATTGCAATTACAACACATTAAAGGAAGTGTTAACTGCTCTGAACTATGATAAATCCTCAGAGTAGTCATCAAAGCTATGATGTGATTACATAGATTTGTTTGATTGCAAAAACTATTGACACCTCTCCCTGTGTAAGACTACATTAAAGGAAGTATAAACTGCTCTGAACTACAATAAATCCTCAGAGTAGTCATCAAAGCTATGGTATTAATTCCAGCTGAATTACTGATTCATCAAAGATGTCTCATTGTGGTGATTGTCCATGAAAATCTGCAATAAAGAATTGTGTACAGATATTAAAACTAATCGTATATTTATGAACGAACTTCCTTACAACACTTAAACAATGCTGAATTTCTACCAATATATCACATTCAGTGATTTTGTGAAATAACAAGAGCCTCATTTCAGTGATTTCATGAAATTACTAGAAATTTTAGTGATTTATGAAGTCCCTAAGTGAAATAGTGATTTCACAAATTCCCTAAAGTTTCAGGGATTTTCACAAAATTCCTATTTAGACAATCTTACTGTAACATATATATATATATATATATAATTATATATATATAATATATATATAAATGAGCAGTAAAAGTCCAGGTACAAGTATAGAATACATCATTTAAGCCATGCGTCATTGCAATCCAGTTCTTCAAGTATATATATATATATATATAATAGGTATGCATAAATCTATGAGGAATTATTGTGTTAAAACACAAAATTGAGTGTGAAATTCAGTTTTGTAACTCTCAGTAGTATAATGAACAAGTGGACAATACAGTCAAGTTATTACTAGTGGCATATCTACTGGTGTAGCTTTATTTGTTCTTATAGTACTAACACTAACTCCACTGTTTGAGAGTCCAATCAAGTTATAAAGAGAAAAGAGAATGCATAGCAGTGAGTGTGAAATGACATTGCCTAATAATGATGCCTTCATCATCTTCTGAGTGCAGTCATCCAGGCTCACTAGCAGTTACTCTAATGAGAAGAGAAAGTCTAATTTTGACTTTACACTAGAGGATTTTAGATAATAACTATGCTAATGTAATGTAGAATTATATACATATATATATTTAGAATGCTTATAAAGTATTAATAAGTTAAAATAAATGTATAAAACTTGCGAGGTTTTTTTTAATAAAAATTGATTGATTTTGAATATTAAAATAATTTATCTCAATGAAATTGAATTTTAAGATACAATCTCCTAATTATGTGTAGGTGGAGCAAATATCACCCGTTACAGTCCAAGTCAGCTTTTATCCTTTGCGCTGTTAGAGCTCATTAAGTGCCATCTAAATGAAGACTGTGGAGATTCCAGTACCAACTGAAAGACTACCACTATTATCCTCTTAATAGTGAAATGTCTTATCCTTCTAGTTGCTCTGACTTTTGCTCTGGCGTCTCTTGGAGTATTTGCAGAGAAGAATAATGATATATCAAAAATTCACTGAAAATAGTCCATTTTCTGATCGCTATTGCATTCTCTTTCTCAACGATGATCAAGGATTTAGTTCTAACAGTATCTGTAAGTTTGTTATTGGAGGACAAGCTACAGTATCTTTTCTGATACTTGCTGCACTAGTGACTATTGTTCTTGCAGTGATAATTAAGAGAAGGTATTGTACAACACATATATATAATCATAAATTAATAATGTGCTATTATTTTTGCAATTCAGTGTTACTGTTTTTAATATTGTGGTCATCTTTGTTATCATCTTGGCTGTCTTGATGTCCCTGGCTGTTGCTATAGTTATATCATCAGGGCTGAGTAAAACATGCAAATCAGTAATTGAAACTGGTTTATCTAAAAAGTTTGAGTTTAACAACACATTGTAATCTTACTTTACTTCTATGTCAATAATGTGTAGTAACACGTTGTAATCTTACTATACTCTGTCAACATGCAGGTGCTCTGACATAGACAAGTGCCAGGAGTAGTGCACTTCTTTCATAGTATTCAGTCCTCAATGGTTAGTGATTTTATATCATAGGCAACAATCTGTGACAACTCTTTATTCACTTAAAGCAGTGAATTGTTTGATTTGCACTATGCCTTATATATAGCATAAATAAAATAAATTACAACTCTTGCTGTATGGTAACAATCCTAGCTTTTCTTAGAAGAAGGTTCTTAATGATTTTTAAGTATAATTTTATTAAACACAACACAGTAGCCTATTTTTAAACATATTTCTTATTATTACAGGCTTGTGCGTGGGTGGAGTGTCTCTTACTTATTGGATTCATTGGCTTTGCAGCTGTTTTGCTTGTTCTATCTCATAAGAAAAAAAGCGAATATGGGAGAGTTGCAATAACTAATAACTAACTAGATTGAGTGATAATAACATTAGAATTTTTATAACATTTGATAGTAATAACTTTAGTTTATATATGTGTAAGTCTTGTTAGCCAAACTGTCATAGGGGAATGTCTGTCTAGTTGGGATGTACAGGATGCTGTATATGAACACATCATCATAAAACTAACGTGTGTTTGATATAGGCTTCCAGAATTGTAAGGTACTAAATTAGTACCTTACAATTCTGGAAGCCTATATCAAATTAGTACTACTAATTCTGCCTCATGACTATGTATGATGGGAGCGAGGTTTACATTCTTAAATAGGTGACTTTATTGCTGTTTATTATGAGCAATTCTACTAACGTTACTTCAAAAAATCACAATTTCACTTAATCAAATTATAAATCATCACACTAGGTTCAGAAAAATTAACACAATTATGTTTTTTATCTTTCAATCACTTGACTAAATGTTGAATTTCAATAATTCAAAGTCATCATGCTTGCTTCATAAGTCATGAGAACTATGTGTTTTGTCTCCTTCACCTATACTCTAGGTTGAGTTTCACACTTAAATCTGTCATAACTCAGGCTAGGAATAAGCTGGAGAGTATGAAGCTCCATCTGTAAAGTATCATATACTATAACGCATGTGCAATCAGTATAACGCGGAGCTCTTAGAATCGAGTGTCAGCGAAATGTTTCCTGGGTTGGTTGTGTATTATGAAGCGTCATCTGTAACTATATATGCTGCTATAATTATAGTATCATAATATACTGCAGTTTACAGATGGCGATACTCACTGCGTTTTGAGTCATAATATATGATACTAGCAGCATGTAGTTTACAGATGGCAGAGAATTTTTTTGTGACTCCACAACTAAATACACATTAAAGTCCAAACCACAACTACATGTTTCAAAGGGCACCTCCTTATCATATGTACAAACACAGTGGGTGAGACACACTACAAGTTATCTTTATAATAAATAAAAGTATATTTGATAAGACAATGTACTACAAACAAAAATACACAAAACACTTATCATAACTGTTAAAACGAAGATAGAGTGATAATATAAATAATATACACTGTGATATTGATAACCAACTTATGTAATAATGTACAATTCTTACTTGGAAAGTTTGTGCATGTATTGTGCTTGTTACTTTGGTTACAATTGATCATTTTTTATATAAAAAATTTGAATTTGTGGACCACAAATTCAAATTTTATATAAAAGATAAACTAGAAACCCCATACATATAAAGTAAATGACATTCCATCATGACAAACACATCATACAACTATAGTAACTGTGTTCTGCTTTTATTACTAATATCTACCAACACATTCTGTCCTCCTATATACCGCTTCTGATACTGATGCTGCCTGGAACTGCTAGAAATATACTGGCAACACTGACTAAATTGCAAAAAGTCAGGCCATGTAAAGACATCTCATTAATTCTCATTTGTCAATTGTTATGGGTCAATTAATCTAAATTTCAATTTTGTTTATCGAAGTGGAAATGGAGTCAATGCACATTAATTTTGTAATCAGTTCATAGTGAAAAATGTTTTGATTCATTATAAAGTTTGGTGAAAATATTTATTTTTTAGAAAATGCTTTCTAAACTGAATTTCAAGTATCTTGACTGAATAGCTGCAATTTGCAAATACCAAATTGTTTAATAGCTCTCTTGATGCAATAATGTTTCAATTCAATAAGATAACATATAGATTTTTAGAGTACCATGTACCTCAAGCTGACTATTACTTGCATCCTCTAGATTTTAAAACAATTGAGATTAGTAACTTAGCATGTATTAATTTTACTGAGTTCCAACTATTTTATTCATTATAATGGGGTGAAATTAATTTTAGCATGTAAAAGTTTAGCTTATGTTACAGTATAGTCACTAAATTTCACTAAACGTATTTTACTTTTTGTAGGTGTGTAATATAATACAGCCATTAAATGTACACAATACACCTAACAAAATATAGGATTCATTAATATCAATGGCTCCACTTTCATCTCCATGCACTCTCCTCTAAAGACTGCAAACAAGTATAGAATAATAATAAATGAATAAAGGAAATGTGCAAAACATAGGAGATTGGCTTTATCTCTGTTTGCTTCAGATAAACTGAGATCCACAATCTCTACATCTAATTGCTACTTAAGAAGTTTTTTGTTTATGTAGGCCTGCATATGGATGGAGCATTTTCTACTCATTAGTTCCACTGCTATTTCCGTTGGTTTATTTTTCATCAGTAAGAAAGATGACAAGTATGACAAAAATAGATAACTGAGTGTCAACAACTGAAATATTTAAGTACATTTAACTTTTTTAATTTTTAGAGTGAATAAGATATTCCACCATTGTAACAAAGTTGCTGTAATTATAAATGTTAGTTTCTTAGTCGTTAGGATGGTTTTCTTGGAATGCAAAATATCATCTATCAAGTAACCAAGGAAGGCTTTTGTCTCCACTAGAGTTACATACACTTTTACATGACATAATAATTTTATATTAAAACGTGTATCTGTTCTGTCCAATACAAAATAGTTCTCTAATGCAAAATAATCATTTCCACTATTACTAATTGAACAAAAGAAAAATAATTCTATTACATGACCAGAAAATTTGATTAACCCAACAGAGAATAATTAAAATTTTATAATTTATATTCTACTACATTATCTTGCTTCAATACTATATACTATCACTTTCTCTTCCATACAGTAGCTTCAGAAAAACTAGCATATATGCCTCATTCGACTAATTGTCGAATGTCAGATATTTCCAATAATTCAAAATTTTTCTTGTAGCACTTGCTTTAATACATCCAATCCACGTATTTGGTCTCCATTCTCCTTTGTATAACCTGATATCCAACGATCCTATAATAAATACAATATAATATATACATGTATTGTATAATTATGAAGATAATATTATCAAGTCATCCCAAGATTGTTTGAGGTAATATAGTAAAGCTCTGATCTGAGACTTAGTAGAGTGTATAATTTCATCTGCAGATGACCACTTGCTTAATGAAAGTAGGTGCATTTGGTGACTTTAGTCTAATTCCTTGGACTTGACTATGATGATGCAGTGAAAGATGTTATTACAAGGAACAAAACATAGCTGGTCACGATTACAAGTTATGCACTAAGGAACTGCAGTCTTAGTTTCAAAAAATATTAAAATATAATCCTTTAGCATCAAAAAAAACAAAAACATAATGATGTCTCTACCTTCTAAAACTCACAAACACCTTTCTCTTGACTAGCAGTTGCTTTGCTAATTTGAAGTGTTAAAAATTGATTGCTTTTCAAAAGAACTATAGCTTCAAGTCTAGCTATCAATACTTTGTTCTCCATTTTGATGGTGACATTTCCAAACATCATACCTTAGGAGTGTTCGAGCCAAAAAAATGGCTCAAATCCAAGGAATTGAACTGAAGTCATCAGACATCCTTTCTTGCATTAAGCAAGTAGGAGTCTAATGCATGGCAATAAAGCATTTCCTTATTTGGAAACATAGTCATCTGGCTACACAATGTCATGAGTCATTTGGCTACACAATGTCATTGTATGTACAATGTTAGTTGATTTACTATGTGTAGGTATAACCGATATTAATAATTCATTAGGAAAATCCTTTGATGTGATGAACATGGTTGTGACAAATAAGTTGATTAGGTTCTAAGTAAGTGATAGTCTTCCTCCTCAGGCTGTCATCTGCTTACATAATAACATAAGCTTCACCTTAGTCAATATATAATATAAAAAAACATAACATGAGTACAAACATAACCACATACTATAGGTACATATATAATCAAACTACTAATACAAGATTGTAATGTCATATAAATGTTTTGGAAGTGTTATAATCTTATAGTAAAAACTTTCAATTAAAGTATATGGTTTATTTTATTGGTTGGTTTCAATTATTACATACAACAAAATTTACTGATATTTATAATAGATGCCACAAGGCTTAAACAATTATTCATTGCTTTCAACAGCCATATATAACAAGTGGAATAGAATAATAAAATGTAACCAAATCAAGTGTAAATGTGTGTACGTGTGTGTATATAGATAGACTTTGTTGTGAGCAAGCCTTGGGTAGATCAAGCATATCGTGCCAAAAATACAAGTCAATTATAACCATTATGCCATCAGGGACTACAAGATCCTTTGCATTTCGTAGGAAGAGCAATGGTCAGGAAAATGATGAAGACTATTGACTAAAACAATCAATCCAAATTGCCCAAGATCACTTGGTAGTGCACACGCATTTCCAACTTGAAATGACACAATTTCTGTCCTAAAATTAAAACGTATAAGATAGAATAACTCAAATTTAATATTAAATATATATATATAATAAAAACATATTGTACATTCTTGTTATTAAACAAATTACTGCTTTGTCTAATTGCAGTGCTCAATTTAATCTCTTCTGAAATAGTGCTTCAGTAATAACTATAAGTCAATCAATATTAGTAAACACACACAACAGTTTCTACTAAGTTTTAACATACTATTATAACCTTGTTTGCAACTCAAAAGTAAAATACTCTTAATTATAATATATTTTAAATTACATGCTATACAAATCTGCTACCAGTCCTATAATTGTTTTGGACTGCATATCTAACTGGTTAAGTTTGTTTTCATCATTTTAATATATTGTTGTATAGAATCCTCAAAGGATAAATAAAATTAAACCACATCCTTTTACTACAGCCAATATAGCAATCACTGAATTATATTAACATTTACCACAAGCATTATGATAATGGATGTGACTAACAATGTTCTAAGTTCTTTGTATTAGATGATTATTGGAAAACATGGCTGCAGTTTACATTTCCATTGTATTTGTGGCTATTGGCACTGGTTGTTATTATTAGCTCTCACTATTCTCTAAGGTTATCTCATGTGTGTGGTAGAAATGCTGTACCAGTACTGGCAACATTGTTCCTCATGTCTTATACCAAATTATTACATAACATAACCAATGTCTTTATTTTTACAACACTCTCTTGTAATAACAATAAGTGGTTCATTTGGAGTGTGGATGCAACATTAGACTACTCATGTAATCCACATCTTCCTTTACTAATATTTTCTAGCATTCTTCTCTTTATTAGTGGGATTGTCTATACATTACTGGTGTTTTCCTCTCAGTGGCTTCAACGTTACAGTTACATATGTTGTTGTAAAGCTAGTAGAGATCCTGTCTTTAGACTGAAAACTTTGATTGGTGCATATTGTGGTCCTTATAAGGATAGTTGTCAGTTCTGGACAGGACTCTTACTAATAGTACATCTTGTATTAACAGATGTCTTCTCTTATACATCTAGTATAAACTATCAAGTCAACAACATCATTGTTCTTGGAATTCTTTTATTATTAGCAAATTTTGCTTGGAAAGTTGGGGGTATGTATAAAACAAGAGAACTGAATACAATTGAAATCTTGTCATACCTCAACATTGGTTTTGTAACTCTCAGTAGTATAACGACAAATGGACAATACAGTCAAGTTATTATTAGTGGCATATCTACTGGTGTAGCTTTATTTGTTCTTATAGTACTAACACTAACTCCACTGTTTGAGAGTCAAATCAAGTTATATAGAGAAAAAGAGAAAAGCATGTAGATGAGTGTGAAAAGCCACTGCTTGGTAACAATGCTTCATCTTCTGAATGCATTCGTCCAGGCTCACCAGTAGTTATTTTAAGAGAAGAGAAAGTCTAATTTTTGAGTTTATACCAGAAGATTTTAAATCCATTAATTAAAATTAATAAAATTAATATAGTTAATGTTAACCATTAGCTACATAAACAGTCAATCCTCAGGTAATTAGTAATCAAACAGCACTGTGTTTACTTTCAGTTTGCATTATGCAACCTGTATAACCATTTATTGGTTAAATCAACCAATTAGTTTTTACAGTGATATATACGAGCCATTAAAAGTACATATCACCGTTATTTCATTGATCTTGTAGTTATGCATGCATTATCACTAGTATACAGCTAAACTTCAGGAAAGATGACCTTCAAGTATTGCATACAAATTTCCTATAACTGTTGTATCAATCAGATTGATATTAGTCCAGCTCTACCAGCTCTACTATGGATGCTGCATTGTCTTCTTCACCAGTAGCTGTTTTAACAGTCTTTCTATTATTACCAGTATAATTGGAGTCTCATCGTATCTACTATGTGAAAACCTCATGGATCTACCAACACCTCTTGTCCTCCTTATGCCTTGTCTGATAATACTTGTCACACTCTATCTTACTATATTTCACAAATTGATACTTATTTTGTCTCTAATGCTACATTTATTTTCATGGAAGGCAGTCATCTTTTGGACAGAAAGGTCAGTATTATGTATGCAAATATCTTAACATTGAAAGGTCAAGGACAATGGGTTGAAGGGAACACAAAGAATGTAATGCAATCTACTGTTATCATTATCTGCAATGGAGGATTTAAATTTAGCATGTCAACACAAACTGCAATAGTTGGTATCACTTTTACAAACTGTACAGGAACTAAGAATTCATTGTTATATTTTCTAAAAGTTCTGTGATAATGGTATCAGTTCAAAATAATACTGGTCTTGGTATGTCAATTGACACAAGCAAATATTACTAATAGACACTTGTAGCTTTGGAAGGAATGGACAGGATCCAACAGAGTCTTATAATAGTAAATTGAAGATAGTAGTATATCAAAATGATGTACATTATATGATCAAAATACCAATATTACAACTGGAATTGGGAGTAAGGGTAGCCTCTCTCTATCTCTATATACAAGTCTTCATTTGTGCATTTACAACTTCAGGATGTTACAGTTAAAGAGGGTATGTCACTCAATGGATACGGAGGAAACGTTTTCATTGCTATCTTTAGCAGTTACATTAACACAGTTCATTTAACACGAGTTATTACCTTAAAAGGAAAATCTCTTATGCACACTCATCATAAAAGTAATGTGTGTTTGATATAGGCTTCCAGATTTGTAAGGTACTAATTCTGCCTCTCTATACATGCATTGTTTATTTAGTGATGTAATGTGTTTTGATAGTTTTTCTCTATTTATGTAAGTCGAGTTATTGTTTTGTTCAGAATAATAAAGTTATAACCGAAGTTATCACAGTTGGCTACAAGGTGAAAAATCACTCAAATGGCTCTTCATGGTTCTGTATCTCCATTTGATGCAAGTATAGAGACTTGGTCACTGTATGTCGAATGGCTCAACCAAATGATGCGGTAGATGCCAACAAGAAACGTGCTATATTTCTCTCTGCTTGTAGTCCGAAAACCTACAAACTTGTACGCAGCTTAGTAGACGATGTTCTTGATTCCAAATCATACAATGAACTGGTAAAACTAGTCAAAGAGTTTCATGATCCAAAACTGTCTGTTATCATTCAGCGGTATAAGTTCAATTCTCGAGTCAGGGCAATGGACGAATCGATCGTGACATACATTGCAGCGTTACGTCAATTAGCCGAGCACTGTGACTACAAAGACACTCTTCAAGAGATGTTAAGAGATAGGTTAGTCTGTGGTGTAAATCATGCAGGCATTCAAAAGAGATTACTCGCAGAAAAGGATCTCACATTCACAAAGGCTCTAGACATACTTCAAGCCCTAGAAGCTGCTGAAAAGGGGACCAAAGATCTTACTATATAAGATACTACTCAAAATTGAGGTCAAGGACTTAATTACACTTCTCAGGAACATAACCAACAATCGAAATTTACTCCACCTCATACTCGTAAACCATGTCACAGATGTGGAGGTAAACACTCACCCACAATCTGTCGCTTTAAAGACTTCGACTGTCATAATTGTAAAAGAAGGGGACATATTGCTAGGATGTGTCGAGTGAAGAGCAAACAAGACACCAAACACAAGAACTCTCAGAGAAATCACTTCGTATCAAGTATTGCAGAGGAAAAAGTTACTCAAGAGTCCTCAGAGGACGAGTCATATGCTATGTTTACAGAAAGAGGTAGCTCATCAACCCACTAATTATACATTTGAAAGACTGTTGAGGCTCAAACCTTTGCCCTCGGTAGCACCCTTGCATCCCTGAGAGTGGCCTACTCAGCCCTGGAGTGGACTGCACTTAGATTTTGCAGGACCTATTATGGGACACATGTTTTTTGATATTAGTCGATGCTCACTCGAAATGGATAGAAGCCCATATTATGCAGTCAATAACATCAGCCAAAACTATTGAGAAACTTCGAATCATATTTTTCAAACTCATGGACTACCTCACAAAGTTGTGACAGATAACGGCCCTTCATTTATCAGTCAGGAATTTATGGAAGCAAATGGCATCAAACATGTGACTACAGCTCCATGTCATCCCTCTTCAAATGGGCTAGTAGAGAGGGCGGTACAAACTGTTAAGCAAGGACTAAAGTGTACTGAAGGAAAAACCATTCAAGATAAGCTCTCTAAATTTTTCTTTAAGGACTGGATTATGCCACATACAACCACTGGTGTTTCACCAGCAGAATCATTGATTAATCGACGACCTAGATGTTGTTTGGATTTCCTATTTCCTGACGTTAGTGGGAGGGTTGAAAGATCTCAGAGAAAAACAAAAGGAAAACCACGATAACAGTAAAACATTGAGAATGTTTGCACCAGGAGATAAAATTTTAGCTAAAAATTTCAGATCATCTAATCCTAAGTTGCTTAGTGGGGAAATTATCCGATCAACTGGTCCTTTATCCTATCTCATAAAATTGTCTAATGGTGTTGAAACTCGCCATCATGTTGACCATATTCGTAAGACAAAATCCTTATCATCTTTACCTAATAATGTTGTTTCAACACCAGGACAAATATATGGAACCTGAAGTATATGACTCTGTACCATTCAGTATTGTAGATTACCTGCCACACCATCAGAACCCACACCTCACCATGGGGAACGCTCAACTGGGAAGTCATTCTGAAGGACTGTTGCGCCGATCAACTCGAATACGTAATCCACCTGACCGTTTTAATCACCCTATCATATACTGAAGAAGCTAAAGGTGGAGGAATGTAATAACTCTATACATGCATTGTTTATTTAGTAATGTAATGTGATTTGATAGTTTCTCTATTTATGTAAGTCAAGTTATTGTTTTGTTCAGAATAATAAAGTTTTAACTGAAGTTATCACAACTATGAATGATGGGAGTGAGGTTACATTCTTGACTAGGCAACTTTATTGCTGTTATTATGAACAATTGTACTAATGTTTACTTCAAAAAATCACAATTTCACTTAATCAAATCATAAAATCATCACACTAGGTTCAGAAAAATTAACAAAATTTTTGTTTTTATCTTTCAATCATTTGACTAAATGTTGAATCTCAATAATTCAAAGTCATCTTGCTTGCTTCATCAGTCATCAGAACTATGTGTTGTGTCTCCTTCACCTTTACTCTAGGTTGAGTTTCATACTTAAATCTGTCATAACTCAGGCTAGGAATAAGCTGGAGAGTATGAAGCTCCATCTGTAAAGTATCATATACAATGACGCCTGTGCAGTCAGTATAATGCGGAGCTGTTAGAATCGAGTGTCACTGAAATGTTTCCTGGGTTGGTTGTGTATTATGAAGTGCCATCTGTAAACTATATATGCTGCTATAATTATAGTATCATAATATACTGCAGTTTACAGATGGCGATACTCACTGCCTGTGCGTCATAATATATGATACTAGCAGCATGTAACAAAAAGAGATCCACTTAAATATAAGTGGAATAACAAAGACTAAAATTGAATAACAAATAATTGTGTTTAAAAGAGTTGACCTGCTGAACCACAAATAGATAAGTGTCAACAACAATAGTTTATACTAATTAACAAGTCTACAAGACCATATATGGATTGTAGTAAACATATTACATTCCTCCAATTAAGTTAAGTAGTTGTTGCTGTTGGGGTTGAGTAAGTCGTCGGCAATTACGAGTGGGATACCGAGATTCTGTGACTAATTCTTTCTTGAACAAAATGTGGTTCTTCTTTTCTGTTCTGTGATGGCAACTTCATAAATGCATCGTCTATAACATTGTTATGTTGACAACTACGGTTCTATTCTCAACTTCAGTTAAGAAACCATCATACATGGTGTTCTATTAGTAGTTACATGTCATATCTCAACATTGGTTTTATAACTCTCAGTAGTATAATGACAAATGGACAATACAGTCAAGTTATTATTAGTGGCATATCTACTGGTGTAGCTTTATTTGTTCTTATATTACTAACATTAAGTCCACTGTTTGAAAGTAAAATCAAGTTATATAGAGAAAAGAGAAAGCATAAAATGACTGTGAAATGCCACTGCTTGGTAATGATGCTTCATCATCTTCTGATGCAGTCATTTAGGCTCACCAGCAGTTATTCTAATGAGACGAGAAAGTCTAATTTTTGATTTTATACCAGAAGATTTTAAATCCATTAATTTAAATTAATAATATAGTTAATGTTTTTATATATGGCTTTGACTTTATCAGTTTTGTTGGTTTGTATATCATAATATAACTGTAGTTACAATTTTATAACTGGGGAAACTAATGACATCATATGTAATCACTCATGTATAGAATGCTAATACTTCCCTTATCACATATACCATATATTGGTTAAGTCAAGTAATCAATTTTATAGGTGCCTTAACTCATTCATGGATATCATTTGTTGGATGCATCCATCCATACAAAGAAGTGTACACATGAACTGTAGTAAACAATCTGGGCCAGCATCACTTGCTATGATAAATCATCACTAGTTTCTAACCATTAGCTACATAAACAGTCAATCCCTCAGGTAATTAGTAATCAAACAGCAATGTGGTTTACTTTCAGTTTGCATTATGCACCTGTATAATCATTTATTGGTTAAATCAACCATTAGTATTTTTTTACAGTGATATATATGAGCCATTAAAAGTACGAATCACCGTTGTTTCATTGATCTTGTAGTTATGCATGCATTATCACTAGTATAGCTAAACTTCAGGAAGATGAGATTCAAGTATTGCATACCAAATTTCCTGTAACTGTTGTATCAATCAGATTGGTATTAGTCCAGCTCTACCAGAACTACTATGGATGCTGTAGCGTCTTCTTCACCAGTAGCTGTGTTAACAGTCTTTCTATTATTACCAGTATTATTGGAGTCTCATCGTATCTACTATGTGAAACCTCAATTTATCTACTAACACCTCTTGTCCTCCTGATGCCTTGGCTGATAATACTTGCCACACTCTATCTTACTATACTTCACAAACTGATACTTACTTTGTCTCTAATGCTACATTTATTTTCATGGAAGGCAGTCATCTTTTGGACAGAAAGGTCAGTATTGTGTATGCAAATAACTTAACATTGAAAGGTCAAGGACAATGGGTTGAAGGGAACACAAAGAATGTAATCCAATCTACTGTTATCATTACCTGCAATGGTAAAGTTGGAGGGTTTTAATTTAGACATATCAAACAAACTGCAATAGTTGGCATCACTTTACAAACTGTACAGAAAACTAAGAATTCATTGTTACATTTGTAAATGTTTATTACCTGTCTGTGATAATGGTATCAGTTCAAAATAATAGTGGTCTTGGTATGTCAATTGACACAAGCAAACACTACTACTATAGACACTTGTAGCTTTTCAAGGAATGGACAGGATCCAACAGAGTCTTATAATGGTAATTTGAAGATAGTAGCATTTCAAAATGATGTACATTTACATGATCAAAAATACCAATATTGGTACAACTGGTATTGGGAGTAAGGGTAGCCTGTCTATCTCTATATTAAAGTCTTTGTTTGTGCATTTACAACTTCAGGATATTACAGTTGAAGAGGGTATGTCACTCAATGGATACGGAGGAAACATTTTCATTGCTATCTTTAGCAGTTACATTAATACAGTTCATTTAACACGAGTTATTACCTTAAAAGGAAAATCTCTTTATGCATCATCACAGCACTTCACTGGTGGGGGCTGTTCTTAGCACTCAGTCAACTTACATGTATTCCTACTACACAACTGAGCATTACTGATAGCATTATTGATAGCAACTTTGCAGGAATGGGTGGAGGAGCATATCTTTTCCTAAATCAAGTTAACAACTGTACCATCTTATTGAAAATGTTATATTTTCTAACAATGGATATACTTATGGTACTGGTAATAGTTCGCTAATGTGTACTGGTGGTGGTGGGATGATGAGATTAAAACACATTTAAAAGTATTCAGGAAAACAAATTGATTTTTGTCAATGTGTCTTTTTCCCATAATCAAGCAGTTGAGTGAGGTTGGGCTATTTCAATGTGTTTGCATGCAGAGAGAGTTTAAACACATAATTAATACTACTTTTGATGAAAAATTAAATGGTTTTGTTGGAGCAGGACTTTTATTTTATCCAAAATCAGACTCTGATAAATGCCACCACAAGTTCAACTAACAAATGTATTAATCTTCAGAAAGAATACAAGACTTTCTACTAATACAATGGAAGTATACCTTCAGGCTGCAAAACCATTTTCATACAAGAACAATGCCTTCATTAAAATAGTTCACCATATATTGGAGGAGGACTAGTTGTATTGACAAAAAACTATTTTCAAACAATGAAGGTAGCTATGTTTTCATTTATTAACAATAGTGCTAGCTTATACGGAGGAGCCATTTATGCAAAAGAAATGAACCTGGATGTCTTTGACCTATCAGTCATTAATGGACTGTTTCAGTGACTATCGTAAATGTACATTCTTACTAATGAAAACTTCAACTTTAAACTGAACCAAACAAGGTATCCACTAGTGAGTTTTGAGCAGAACAAATCAATGGCAGGATATGACATTTATGGAGAAATTTATCGACACTGCAGTACAATACCAATAAGGTTCCAAACTGTCAAATCAACAATGAGAAGATGAATTAAGTTGTCCTCTTACAAGGTACTGGTCATTGTCAACAGAAAGGTCAATTTCCGTCTTCTTCACCATTTGCTGTATGCCCTTGCATTAAAGGCAGTATCAACTGCTCTGTACGAACCTTGTACAGAGAAATCTATCCAGGGCAGCCATTTACAGTGTCACTTGTGACTGTTGGTACTTGTCAAGGAGTTAGTCCTGGAGCTATTGTTGTGACAGCATTTGGTAGTAATCTTAATACTACTACTAAAAATCAAAAAACATCAACTCAATGTAAAACAATTTAAATATTTTGCTAAAGTCAGAACTCTTCCATCAATACAAATGCTACAGTAGTGATAATGCAGCTAGAAATATCAGATTGTCTAATCTGAAATGATAGGTAATTATAAAGTTCTTACCTTGCCCTACAGGTTTTCAAACTATCTTCTAACACTGGACAGTGTGTATGTAATGATTTCATTTTAAACAAATTATACCCGACATGACATCAAATGTAACATAACTGATTTTAAGAGTCCATTCACCAGATCTGGCAATAATTGGATAGCTCACTTTAAAGTTTACAATTGTACTGTGCTCATACTAACTGTCCATTTGATTACTGTAATCCATCCCTTGTCTCCTTTAACATCACATCATCTAATCCTCAATGTGCATTCAACAGAGCAGGTACACTTTGTGGACAGTGTAAGTCAGGACTTAGTCTCATGTTGGGTTCTAACAAATGTACTGACTGTACTAACACCTATTGGCACTTTTACTTCCATTTGCAGTAGCTGGTATTGTTCTAATTGCTTTACTAATTAAGGGTTAATCTTACAGTGTCATCAGGAAGAATCAATGGTCTCCTCTTCTATGTCAACATGTCAACTCAATGAGACAGCCTTCTTTCCAAATGGAGGTGTTCCAGTGCTGAGACAGTTTATTTATTGGCTCAACCTAGACCTTGGTATTGAGAATGTTTCTACAATGGATTAGATGGTTATTGGAAAACATGGCTGCAGTTTGCATTTCCATTGTATTGTGGGTATTGGCACTGGTTGTTATTATTAGCTGTCACTATTCTCTTAGGCTATCTCATGTGTGTGGTAGAAATGCTGTACCAGTACTGGCAACATTGTTCCTCATGTCTTATACCAAATTATTACATAACATAACCAATGTCTTTATTTTTACCAACACTCTCTTGTAATAACAATAGAGTATGGATGCAACATTAGACTACTCAAGTAATCCACGTCTTCCTTTACTAATATTCTCTAGCATTCTTCTCTTTATTGGGATTGTCTATACATTATTGGTATTTTCCTCTCAGTGGCTTAAATGTTACAGTTACATATGTTGTCATAAAGCTAGTAGAGATCCAGTGTTTAGACTGAAACTTTGATTGATGCAAATTGTGGTCCTTATAAGGATAGTTGTCGGTTTGGACAGGACTCTTACTAATAGTACGTCTTGTATTAAAAACAGGTATCTTTCTCTTATACATCTAGTATAAACTATCAAGTCAACACACATCATCGTTCTTGGAATTGTTTTATTACTAGCAAGTTTAGCTTGGATAGTTGGGGGTAGTATAAAACAAGAGAACTGAATACAATTGAAATCTTGTCATATCTCAACATTGGTTTTGTAACTCTCAGTAGTATAATGACAAAATGGACAATACAGTCAAGTTATTATTAGTGCATATCTACTAGTGTAGCTTTATTTGTTCTTATAGTACTAACACTAACTCCACTGTTTGAAAGTCTAATCAAGTTATATAGAGAAAAGAGAAAGCATAAAATGACGTGAAATGCCACTGCTTGGAGAAATGATGCTTCATCATCTTCTGATGCAGTCATTTAGGGCTCACCAGCAGTTATTCTAATGAGACGAGAAAGTCTAATTTTTGATTTTTATACCAGAAGATTTTAAATCCATTAATTAAAATTAATAAATAGTTAATGTTTTATATATGGCTTTGACTTTATCAGTTTTGTTGGTTTGGTATAATAATATATAACGGCATTAGCAATTTTATAACTGGGGAAACTAATGACATCATGTGTATTCACTAGTGTATAAAATGTTAATACTCCCCTTATCACATATTACCATATATTGGTTAAGTCAAGTATCAATTTTTACAGGTTGCTTTAACTCATTCATGGATATTATTGGTTGCATGCATCCCTACAAAATACATTGAAGTGTACACTGAATCTATAGTGACAATCCTGGCCCAGCATCTTATTTTGTCTATGATAAAATCATCACTAGTTCTAAACCATTAGCTACATAAACAGTCATCTCTCAGGTAATTAGTAATCAAACAGCAATGTGTTTACTTTCAGTTTGCATTATGCAACTGTATAATCATTTATTGGTTAAATCAACCAGTTAGTTTTTACAGTGATATATACGAGCCATTAAAAGTACATATCACCGTTATTTCATTGATCTTGTAGTTATGCATGCATTATCACTAGTATAGCTAAACTTCAGAAAGATGACCTTCAAGTACTGCATACAAATTTCCTATAACTGTTTTATCAATCAGATTGGTATTAGTCCAGCTCTGCCACAATTATTATGAATGCTGTAGTGTCTCCATCCAGTAGCTGTGTTAACAATGTTTCTATTATTACCTTTATTATTGGAGTCTTACCATATCTGCTATGTGAAACCTCATTTATCTACGAACACCTCTTGTTCTCCTGCTGCCTTGGCTTATAATACTTGCCACACACTCTATCCTTACTATACTTCACAAACTGATACTTACTTTGTCTCTAATGCTACATTTATTTTGATGGAAGGCAGTCATCTTTTGGACAGAAAGGTCAGTATTGTGTATGCAAATAACTTAACATTGAAAGGTCAAGGACAATGGGTTGAAGGGAACACAAAAGAATGTAATGCAATCTACTGTTATCATTACCTGCAATGGTAAAGTTGGAGGGTTTAATTTTGCAATGTCAATACAAACTGCAATAGTTGGTATCACTTTTACAAAACTGTACAGGGACTAAGAATTCAATGTTACCTTTTTTAAAAGTTTATTACCTGTCTGTGATATGGTATCAGTTCAAAATAATACTGGTCTTGGTATGTCAATTGACACAAGCAACATATACTAATGGACACCTGTAGTTTTCAAGGAATGGACAGGATCCAACAGAGTCTTATAATGGTAATTTGAAGATAGTAGCATTTCAAAATGATGTACAATACATGATCAAAGTACCAATATTACAACTGGTATTGGGAGTAAGGGTAGCCTGTCTATCTCTATTAAAGTCTTCGTTTGTGCATTTACAACTTCAGGATATTACAGTGAAGAGGGTATGTCACTCAATGGATACGGACAGGAAACATTTCATTGCTATCTTTAGCAGTTACATTAATACAGTTCATTTAACACGAGTTATTACCTTAAAAGGAAAATCTCTTATAATCATCACAGCCTTCCAGTGGTGGGGGGCTGTCCCTAATGCTCAGTCAAACTCACATGTCTTCCTACTACACAACTGAGCATTACTTATAGCATTATGGACAGCAACTTTGCAGGAATAGGTGGAGGAGCATATCTTTTCCTATATCAATTTAATGAACTGTACCATCTTATTTGAAAATGTTATATTATCTAATAATGGATATACTTATAGTACTAGTAATAGTTCACTAATGTGTACTGATGGTGGTGGGATGATGATAAACACTTTAAAAGTATTCAGGAAAACAAATTATTTTTGTTAATGTGTCTTTTTTTTTTCCCATAATCAAGCACTCAATGGAGGTGGGACTATTGAATGTGGTTGCATGTAGAGAGAGTTTAAACATAATCAATACTACTTTTAATGAAAACTCTGGTTTTGTTGGAGCAGGACTTCTATTTTATCCAAAATCAGACTCTGATAAATGCCCACCACAGGCTCAACTAACAAATGTAATCTTCAGAAAGAACGCAAGACTTTCTACCAAAACAATGGAAATATACCTACATAAACCATTTTCATACAAAGGAAAATTGCTATTAGTCTTTGCGGCAATGGTTTTTGTTGCCAAAGTTGGAGTTTACAGTGAATATTACAGATATAGTAGTCAGAGATAACTTCAACCTTAGTGGCATGGTCATTCATGGTTGTAATGTTATATTTAATGGAAAAAAGAATGCCTCATTAATAATAGTTCACCATATATTGGAGGAGGACTATTATATTGACAAAAAACTATTTTCAAGTCAATGAAGGTAGCCATGTTTCATTTATTAACAATAGTGCTAGCTTTATGGAGGAGCCATTTATGTTAAAAAAAATGGACCTGACGTCTTTGATATATCATTTAGTAATGGACTGTTCAGTGACTATCGCAAATGTACATTCATTACTAATGAAAACTTCAACTTTTAAACTGAACCAAACAAAGGTATCCACTGGTGAGTTTTGAGCAGAACAAAGCAATGGCAGGATATGACATTTATGGAGGAATTTATCGACACTGCAGTACAATACCAATAAGGTTCCAAACTGTCAAATCAACAATAGAAGATGAATTAAGTTTGTCCTCTTACAAGGTACCTGGTCATTGTCATCAGAAAGGTCAATTTTGTCTTCACCATTTGCTGTATGGTTCTTGCATTAAAGGCAGTATCAACTGCTCTGTACGTACCTTATACAGAGGAATCTATCCAGGGCAGCATTTACAGTGTCACTTGTGACTGTTGGTGCTTGTCAAGGAGTTAGTCCTGGAGCTATTGTTGTGACAGCATTTGGTAGTAATCTTAATACTACTACTAAAAATCAAAAAACATCACTCAATGCAAACAATTAAATATTTTGCTAGTCAGAACTCTTCCATCAATACAAATGCTACAGTAGTGATAAATGCAGCTAGAAATATCAGATTGTCTAATGCTGAAATGATAGTTATTATAAGTTTCTTACCTTGCCCTACAGGTTTTCAACTATCTTCTAACACTGGACAGTGTGTATGTAATGATGTCATTAAACAAATTATGCCTCACAATGACATCAAATGTAACATAACAGATTTTAAGAGTCCATTCACCGATCTGGCAATAATTGGATAGCTTACTTTAAGATTACAATTGTACTGTTCTCATACTAACTGTCCATTGATTACTGTAATCCATCCCTTGTTTCCTTTAACATCACATGACTTAATCCTCAATGTGCATTCAACAGAGCAAGGTACCCTTTGTGGACAGTGTAAGTCAGGACTTAGTCTCATGTTGGGTTCTAACAAATATATGACTGTACTAACACCTATTTGGCACTTTTACTCCCATTTGCAGTAGCTGGTATTGTTCTAATTGCTTTACTAATTAAGGTTAATCTTACAGTGTCTTCAGGAAGAATCAATGGTCTCCTCTTCTATGTCAACATTGTCAAACTCAATGAGACAGCCTTCTTTCCAAAATGGAGGTGTTCCAGTGTTGAGACAGTTTATTTCTTGGCTCAGCTTAGACCTTGGTATTGAGACATTTTCTACAATGGATTAGATGGTTATTGGAAAACATGGCTGCAGTTTGCATTTCCATTGTATTTGTGGTTATTGGCACTGGTTGTTATTATTAGCTGTCACTATCTCTTAGGCTATCTCGTGTGTGTTGTAGAAATGCTGTACCAGTACTGACAACATTGTTCCTCATGTCTTATACCAAGTTATTACATAACATAACCAATGTCTTTATGTTTACAACACTCTCTTGTAATAACAATACAATAGAGTGTGGATGCAACATTAGACTACTCAAGTAATCCACGTCTTCCTTTACTAATATTCTCTAGCATTCTTCTCTTTATTGGGGACTGTCTTTACATTACTGGTATTTTCCTCTCAGTGGCTTCAACGTTACAGTTATATATGTTGTCATAAAGCTAGTAGAGATCCAGTATTTTAGACTGAAACCTTTGATTGATGCATATTGTGGTCCTTATAAGGATAGTTGTCGGTTTGGACAGGACTCTTACTGATAGTACGTCTTATTAACAGTTCTCTTCTCTTATACATCTAGTATGAACTATCAAGTTAACCACATCATAATTTCTCGAATTGTTTTATTATTAACAAGTTTAGCTTGGATAGTTGGGGGATGTATAAAACAAGAGAACTGAATACAATTGAAATCTTGTCATATCTCAACATTGGTTTTGTAACTCTCAGTAGTACAATGACAAATGGACAATACAGTCAAGTTATTATTAGTGGCAATATCTACTAGTGTAGCTTTATTTGTTCTTATAGTACTAACACTAACTCCACTGTTTGAGAGTCTAATCAAGTTATATAAGAGAGAAAAGAGAATGTATCTCAATGATGTGAAATGACATTGTCTAGTAACGATGCTTCATCATCTTCTGAATGCAGTCATCCAGGCTTACTAGCAGTTACTATGATGAGAAGAGAAAGTCTAATTTTTTGACTTTACACAGAGGATTTTAGATAATAACTATGCTAATGTAATGTAGAATGATATTTAGACAGCTTACAAAGTACGAATAAATTAAAATAAATAAAATATCATATTTGCGCGGTTTCTTTAATAATATAATAAATTGATTTTGATTTATTTCATTAAAATTTATAAAAATTTTAAGATACAATCCCCTAATTATGTGTAGGTAAGGTGAGAGTCCAATATCACCCGTTACAGTCAAGTCAGCTTTTATCCTTTGCGCTGCTAGTCTGCTAGAGCTCATTAAGTGGCATCTAAATGAAGACTGTGAAGATTCCTGTACCATCATTTGAACACTACCACTATTATCCTCTAATACTGAAATGTCTTATACTTCTTGTTGCTCTGACTTTGCTCTGGTATCTCTTGGTTTGTTTGCAGATAAGAACAGTGACATTGAAAACAATGCAATTCACAAAGATAATTATTGTATTCTTTTTTAAGCACAACAGCCCAGCAACAACAATCATATATTTAGTTCCAATAGTATTTGTCAATTTGTTATAGCAGGGCAAGCTGCTGTATCTTTTCTGATACTTGCTGCAATGGTGGTTGTTATACTGGCAGTGATAATTAAAAGAAGGTGTTGTATAAGAAATTCATTATCTTATTGTAATATTTTCATTTTCATTCCTACTACTTTTCATTATTGTGGTTCTCTCTATTATCACATTGGCTGTGTTGATATCTCTGGCTGTTGCTGTAGTTATATCAGCAGGGCTGAGTAAAACATGTAAAGCATTGAGAGACACAGGTTTACATAACAAGTTTAGTGATATCAGAAATAGTGCATTGTAATCTTACTGTACTACATCAACACACAGGTTTTCTGATTATAAGCTACTTGCTGACTATCCTGTACTATTTTAACCTTTCTTTGATAGTGTTCAGTCATCTTTGGTAAGTTATATTTTTATATTTGATGTTCGTTAACATCAATGTATATATATAATAATAGGACATAATATTCTTTATCGATAGTGTTATTAAACACAATGTAGTAAATAACCTAGCTATTTGGACATCCTTTCTTATTATCAGACAGCTTGTGGCCTGGGTGGAGATTCTCTTACTTATCGGGTTTGTTGTCTTTTCAGCTGTTCTATCGTCAATAGAAAAATAAATCAATTGGACTGGTATGATAATAACTAACTAGATTGACAGATATAATGATATTACAGTTTTATAGTAACATGTATTTGTGTCAAATAGCAATATACTTTGTTTATGTATGTGTGTAAGTCTTGCCTATACAAACTGTCATAGGAAATGTCTGTCCAATTGGGATGGTATACTTGCTATATAGGTACGATCATCAAAATAGTCAAGTATGTTGTGATGTAGCTTCAGTATTGGTAAGAATATTAATTCTGCTCATGACTATGAATGATGGAATGTGCGATACACATTATTAACAGATGATACTGACTTTACTGGTTTTGATCATAACAATTGCTAGTAAATTTTTACTTCATAAAATGATCACAATTCACTTAATCAATCACATTATAAAAATCATCATTGTATTTTTTTTTTTTTTTTGGCGTTTCAGAAAAATTAACACAATTATGTTTTTTATTTTTCACTTGACTAAATGCTTGAACTTCTGCTGCTTTTTAAAGAAAAATAATCAATATAAATGTTATCTAACTAACTAGATTGATTGATAATAGATAATAACATTGTTCATTTCTGTGAATAGCAAACAAAAAGATCGATTTCATCTTCACCATTTGCTTTGTGTCCTTTCATGTATTTACAACAACAATATCACTTGATTCCATTGCACCTTTGGTAATGAATCTTGCCCCCCCCCTCACTTTGTACAGAGAAGTCTATGCCTGGGCAGCCGTTTTACAGTGTCACTCGTATTGTGACCTGTTAGTACTTGTCAGAGGAGGTTCTCCTGGAGCTATTGTTATGATCACTATTTGTAGTGCAAAAGATCAAAAAAAGATCAAGTCAATCCAAACAATTTAAATATTGCTGGTCACTTCTTCTTCTGTCAATCAAATGTCACAGTATGTCATAAACGCAATAGAAATGTATCTTATCTTAATATTATTATCAGGACTAGTAGCGGATTGCAATGTTCATGGCTCAGTGTAATCTATACTAGCACATGCAGAAACAGCAAAATGCACATGAATTGTTCCTTTGACTTAAATATAATATACTGCCTGTCTTATAGTCATGAAAAATGAAGTTCAAGTCTATTTCTGCTTGGACTGACCATGGATCTAATCTTTAATCATTTATGTGGGTGAGGTTGCTGAGAGGTTGACAATACAAGGTTGAGGTAAACTATTCTGCTGAATAAGATCGCTTACGCAAAAAATCAAAGTTAATGTGCAATTTGATAAGAATGGTATAGAGCCAAAAGGTTCTTGGCAGTAAGAATATAAATTTCAACTAAAGAAACAATGTCGAACCAAAGCTACAGATCAGCAAACTATAGCAAGCCCTACTGATGGTTATATGGATGTAATATGTCTTATCATGTTGTTAATTATCATTATCGTACTAGGGGCAATAAAGACACCACCCAAGACATATTATTTCTGTCCTGTCCTGAGTGTTGTTGTTTTATCTCTTTTTGATATCGGCTTAGTACACAACACCTACACAAGCTTAAAAAAGAACGTTCTGTAGTCGATTGTCATCAGGCTAATTGATACGTACCGTGCTTTTGTTTATTACTCAAGCACTTGTGGAGCTAAATAAGGGAATATTGAAGCTCTACAGGGAAGATCACTATGAATAGTAAAATGGCACATCGGTCTAACTTAGGTAGGCCAATGTGAGTCCTTCTCATACATAGTGTTCTTGTTTATCACCTTCTGTAAAATAAAGTCTATCTTAGGTCACATTGATTTTTCATTATTTTAACTTATACTGTTTGAGTTATTTATTCTGTATATTGTTGTGTCTTGATATAGAACCTTGTTTTGGTGTATGGCATAATAATAGTCAATCAGTGCTCACCAAAAAAACGACCAGTGTGCTTGAGTTATGATATTGTCTAGCCCACAGCGCACCGAAAGAAATTACCGGTGTCCTTGCATTACCAGCTCACACCCTGTATGATCACTGTACGCCACCTACACTGCTAGAATTGTCTTAATGGAAAGACGGCGCCAAAACACTGTGTATCGTGGGGAGCCCAGTATGTGGTGTAGGACAATTCGTAAGTCACTAACGCATCAGTTCTACCACTGGTGCCTGTCTATACACCCAACACTGTACACACACGGAGCGTACAGGGACAATGGGGGGGGGGGGTTAAGACCATTTGAAACACTTTTCACAAAAATATGCAAGTTTAGCCAAACAATTTCAACAAATGGTTAACGTAGTTTAACGCAATTTACATGCCAATTGAAACAATTTGAATGCATTTTTAATGGAGTCGTTATAAAACTTGTACACCAATGGTATAAACGCAATCCTAATACCAGTCTTAATACAAGCTTAATGCAATTTACCGACACGTGCAGACAATTTTAACAAAAAATTATATGCAATTTTACACAATTTTCAACATAATGGTTAACACAGTTTTTAACACACAATTTAATACCACCTTACATACAGATTTACAGATTTACGTGTGATTTATTTTAATAAACACAATTTTATACTCAAGTGTTGATCTTTAATTTCAATTTTAATTCAATTTTGAACACAATGTTAACAGCAGTTTTAGCACAATTTTCTATACAAATTTAATGCAATTTTAACATCAGTTTTAATGTAATTTTTAATACTATTTTAAGACAATTTTTAATGTTAATTAAAAACCTATATACTGTATATATTTTACATAATTATATTATTAGTGTACTAGAGGGTACATCCGCCTGTAGGTGGCTATGACCGTGCCACACTAGACTACAGAACCGTCTAGCATCTGAGTTTAATTTCATGATATTCGACCAGCATGTGTTAGTCATCAGCTTTGGTACAGTATGTTTTTGTGGTTAATAATTGTCTTTATAAATAAAAGTCAGTAACTAGATGTTTGTATGGGTCCTTATTTGATTCGCCCTCCTTTACTCCCTCACCTCTATAGAGTTTGTCAATCTTTCCCAGTCTTACTTCATTTCTCTCATAATTGTAGGGGCAGTCTCTATACTATATGTGTCTCTTCTTATATATACTACTCAACTGTCATGAATGTCATACAAACTTTTTCTTTAATGTAAGTTTTACCCCTACTGAGTGCTATTAATTGTTAATTCTAGATTTTTTTCTATAATAAATTATTGTATTGTTTTATCTTCAAATTAATGATCCATTCTTAATTTTCACATGGATCCAATTCTGATTGTTCTTTTTGGATACTCTGTTGTTTTGTGTTTGCTGTCATTTTTCCAAAACATGAGAGTCTATTATATCTTTTACAATCAAGTTAATGACTGTACTATCTTATTATTTTTTTTATTTTCTTTTTTTTTTTTTTTTTTTTTTTTGAGCATGTTATACTTCTAATAATGGATATACTTCTGGTACTGGTAATAGTTCACTTATGTTTACTGATGGGGTGACGGGATGCATGATAAACACATTTAAAAGTATTCAAGAAAAAAATTTTTTTGGTCATGTGTCTTTTTCCCCATAATCAAGCATCAATGGAGGTGAGCTATTCATTGTGGTTGCCCAATGTAGAGAGAGTTTAAACATAATCAATACTACTTTTGAATGAAAACTCTGCCTGATTTTGGTTGAGCAGGACTTTTATCTCTTATCCAAAATCAGGACTCTTGATAATGCCCACCACAGTTTCAAAATAACAAATGTAATCTTTAGAAATGAATACAGTTTTCTTTTTTTTTTTCTTTACCAAACCATGCCGAAATACACCTTCATAACCATTTTCATACCAAGGATAATTGGCTATTAGTCTTTGTCGCAATGTTGTTTTTGTTTGCCAAAGTTTGAGTTTACAGTTACAGTGAATATTACACTGTAAAAATTGATTAGTTAATTTAACCACATGCATTGTTATGTGCGGTCGTCATGATGTCGAAAGTAACCTTAATCTTCTTTGATTACTAATGTACTACGAAATTAATTGGTTGTGTAGATACATAACAGTAGGACATTAGTAATTAGGAAACAGTATTATGTGCTTACTTTCCTAGTCAAAAGTAAGATTTGTAATTGCAAGCTGTATAACCAAATATGGTTAAATCAACCAATCATTTTTACAGTGTACCAGATATAATAGTCAGAGATTAACTTCAACCTAGTGGCATGGTCATTCGTGGTTGTAATGTTATATTTAATAAAAACAATCTCTATCATTAATAATAGTTCACCATATATTGGAGGAGGACTAGGATTATATTGACAAAAAACTATTTTCGTTCAATCAATGAAGGCAGCCATGTTTCATTTATTTCAATACTGCTAGCTTCTATGGAGGCGCCATTTATGCCTCCAAAGAAATAGACCTAGGATTGTCTTTGACATATCATGTCATTAATGGACTGCCTCAGTGACTATCGACAAATGTACATTCATTACTAATGAAAACTTCAACTTTTAACTGCAACCAACAAGTAATCCACTGGTGAGTTTTTTGAGGTCATTAACAAGGCAATGGCAGGATATGACACATTTTATGAGAAAATTTATCGACACTGTCTAGTACAATACCAATAAGTTTCCAAACTGTCAAATCAAAATAGAACATGAATTCATTTGTCCTCTTACAAGGTACTTTCGAGTATTGTCAACAGACAAGGTCAATTTCGTTTTCACCATTTGCTGTATGTCCTTACATTAAAGGCAGTATCAACTGCTCTGTACTAACCTTGACAGAGAAATCTATTCCAGGGCAGACCATTTACAGTGCTCACATGTGACTGTTGGTACTTGTCAAGGTAGTTAGTCCTGGAGCTATTGTTGTGACAGCATTTTGGTAGTAATCTAATACTACTACTAAAAATCAAAAAACATCAGA